>NC_091302.1:53482957-53502957 GCF_038502225.1 Cherax quadricarinatus | reverse complement strand
TTTTCTTTTTAGGCCACCCTGCCTTGGTGGGATACAACCGGTTTGTGAAAAAAAAAAAGTAGAGATATTAATGTCATATTGAAGTATAATAAACTCGCCTTCCTCTCTCCTCCTACCTGTCTTCCATACACCAAGAAGTCAATAAAGGTAAGTGTGATGCTAAATGTTCATTTATCCATTTTATTAGTGCTTTATATTTATTTGTCATTGTTTTCTGTATATATATCTATATTTAATCTTTTAAAAAAATATATTTTGTTAATACTTTTGGCTGTTTGAAATGGATTAATTGAATTTCCATTATTTCATATGGGGAAAATTAATTCGGCTAAAGGCAAAATCGGTTAAAGGCAAGCTCTCTGGAATGGATTTATGCCATTACCCGATGGTCCACTTTATATAAAAAACATCATTTGTTGTTTCTCAGGTGCTGTATAATCAGTACAAGTTTAGAGCTTCCCAACGACTCTGAAGGCAAGTCTGTAAGGCTGGATTATAAAAGGCTGAATGGCTTGCCTTGTGAAACTCTTATGTATTGAGAGGATCACTTTGTTAATTATTGTAAAAAGTGTAGTAGCATCATAATTTTATGTGTTTAAGGATTAATAACTTTGTCATCTCATAAGAATGGAATAATGTGAATTTGTAAAATACTTTTTTCGTTAGATTTTGGACTTCAGGTTCTCATCGACTTACAGTGGGGTTATGTTCCCACAAAACCATTGAAAATATTTTGTCAAATATGAATTACAGTGGACCCCCGGTTAACGATATTTTTTCACTCCAGAAGTATGTTCAGGTGCCAGTACTGACCGAATTTGTTCCCATAAGAAATATTGTGAAGTAGATTAGTCCATTTCAGACCCCCAAACATACACGTACAAACGCACTTACATAAATACACTTACATAATTGGTCGCATTCGGAGGTAATCGTTATGCGGGGGTCCACTGTATATGATAAGTCAATAAATAACTACTGTCACTGAATAATAAACAAATAATTACTCTAAATACCAGTATTGAAAAGTCAGTAAATGAATAAAAGTTATGGACTTGTTGCCTTCATATTGGGTAATTATCTCAAGTTTCACCTCCAAAGTAATTGTTGCCACATCATCGTAAAGTTGAAATGTTCTGAGTCAAATCATTGTAAGTTGGGGTGCACCTGTAGTGTGTGGTATTGTGATAAAATAAGAGCCATTTATTGCAGGAATGCTACTCTAGTACATGTGTTTGAGGACACTTTCCATTTTATCACAGGAATTTTTTTTGTATGTATTTCGAAGTTAAAAAGGAGAATGATGTATTTATTGTTTGTGGTTCATGTATATTTATAAATACTGTAGGGGTTATACAACACCTGGCTTGGTTATGCAAAACTTGACTTGGTTATGCAATACCTGGTTTGCTTATGCAATATCAGGCTTGGTTGTGCAACATCTGGCTGAGCTATACAACACCTGGCTGAGCTATACACCACCTGGCTTGGTTATACACCACCTAGCTTAGTTATACTCGGCTGATCTCTACAGATTCAGCATTTTACATAAATGTAACAATTTTTCTGGCTAGGATGTTCATCTCTGGAGTACTGTAGCCACTGCTCCCATGCCCTCACATCAAACAGGCAAATGTTAATTGTCTGCTAGATGGTTTGTATATAAGATCAAATGAATAGATCTTTGTTTATGCAGCATCCTTGGCTGGGGTTGAACTAGAGTAAAAAAACATGATAGTTGCATAATTTTTTTTTGATGTTCTGGTGTTAGTGTTAGCAAAGTAGGAATAATCAGGGGATTCAGAGACCCTGGTTAGTGTGACTGAGTCCTGGAGGTGGGAAGTACAGTACCTTCACTCTGAAGGATGGGTATGTTACAGTACTAGAGGTGGGAAGTACAGTACCTGTACTCTGAAGGATGGGTGAGAATGTTAGTTCTAGAGGTGGGAAGTACAGTACCTACACTCTGAAGGATGGGTGAGTATGTTACAGTACTGGAGGTGGGAAGTACAGTACCTGTACTCTGAAGGATGGGTGAGAATGTTAGTTCTAGAGGTGGGAAGTACAGTACCTACACTCTGAAGGATGGGTGAGGATGTTACAGTACTGGAGGTGGGAAGTACAGTACCTGTACTCTGAAGGATGGGTGAGAATGTTAGTTCTACAGGTGGGAAGTACAGTACCTACACTCTGAAGGATGGGTGAGGATGTTACAGTACTGGAGGTGGGAAGTACAGTACCTGTACTCTGAAGGATGGGTGAGAATGTTAGTTCTAGAGGTGGGAAGTACAGTACCTACACTCTGAAGGATGGGTGAGGATGTTACAGTACTGGAGGTGGGAAGTACAGTACCTGCACTCTGAAGGATGGGTGAGGGTGTTACAGTTCAAAGGGTCACATTAACTGTGGTGTTGCATTGCTTCTGACAAGACAGCTATTGAATGAATGATGATGAATGTGTTTCCTATTTTATTTAATTGCCCCATCATGGTGGGAGACGACTGATATGTAAAAAAATATATATAATCTTTTTCTGTATTATTTTTCAGGTCTCTGTATTAAAAAGACTGCTACACAGTTTTGAATGGCAAATAACCAATTGCTGGATAGTCAATGATGTATTTATTTAGCCACAGTTGTGTGCATGATAATGTGTATAAATGTGTAGGATGAGGATCTTCCATGACACTGTATATCTCTGAATTCATATAGGTAATGAATAACAGCATTTTTATGCCTTTCTCATAATTCAGTGTTATACAGCAGCACTGTACAACCAGTGCCATTTTGTGATGTAGTGCTTGTGAGGTCACTGAGGAAGACATAACTCCAGTAAAGTGTCACACACCTTGCCTTGGCAAATAGCTGTCACACACACCTCTTGGCTTAAGTCAGGTCTTTTGTTCTTGAACTGGTGTCAGGTTGTAACATGTGGTCTATGCCTTATGGGGAAGGGGTGTGGGGGGGGTGCTTTAAGGGCCATATAAGCTCAAGGAAACAGCTAGAGAGAGAGGTTGGTGACGGGTCCGGTGAGCGGGAGCCCTGGTCAGTCGTGTGTAGTGGACCACGCATTGCGAATCTCGGGTCAGCTGGTCGGTGAATTAAGAGTGAGTGCAAGTCCGTGTTACTGATAACATCTACCCTTGCTCTGGTAATAAGTCTCATAGGTCAATTGTTACATTATATAATTTTCCATCAGGATATGTTGTATTCTCGCTCTTTATGTTATTAAGTAAACTATAGCCATAGTTCCTATTTTTATTTGTACCCTCTTATGCCATTCCATATTCTGTTAAGCACTGGGATAATACAGGAGATGGGTTCACTTGCTGGGACACCTCAGGCAGAGTGGGTAAAGGTCTCACAATTTTCAGAAGTTTTTTCATTGTGCCAACCATCCCAGGCAGGGTGACCTAAAAAGAAAAACAAAATTTTTTTTTTATATTTAGTGATGTACTGTATACAGGAGAAGGTGTTACTAGCCCCTTGCTGCTGGGATTTTAGTAGCCTCTTATGACATGACTTTCAGAGGAAAAATTATTTTCTTATTCTTAGATGTTGCTGGCATAGCAGTGTGGTACAGTTGTCTTAGTCATTGAACAATGATGTATAAAGTCAGGATTACCTATACATTTATCATTTACAAGTCATAGTAATGGTATAGACATGTACAATATTGTACAGTACAATGGTACCTCGGGATATGAAATTAATTAGTTCCAGAAGGCTGTTTGAGTGCCGATACCAAACAAATTTGTTCCCATAAGGAATAATGTAAATTAGATTAATCTGTTTCAAACCCTGAAAAATACACTTAGAAAAGCACTTACATAAATACACTTACATAATTGTTCGAGTTTTGAGCTGTTCGTATCCCGAGGTACCACTGTACAGTGGTCCCTCAATAATCGACCGGCCTGAAAGTCGACCATTTCGGAAATCAACCGGTTTTTTCGACAAAATATTGACTCGGAAATTTACCGAAATTCGTTTATCGACCCGTCTCGACCCGTCGTCCCAGACGCGTATGCACGAGCCTATGTCAGTTTTGAACTCTATTGTGGCACTGGGGAGTTCCATGGGGTTGGATGTGAGTTTGGAGGATGTGGAAGAGTTGGTGGAGGACCACAATGAAGAGCTAACCACTGAGGAGCTGCAAGAGCTTCAGCAGGAAGAGCAACAGATCGCAGCTCAGAATCTTGCTGCAGAGGAGGAAGAAGAGAGATGGAAGAAGGTGCCTTCTTCAGAAATTAAGGAGATTTTTACTATGTGGGGTAAGATGGAAAGATTTATGGAGAAACATCACCCAGAGAAGGATGTTGCAAGCCATATCGGCAACTTGTACAGTGACAGAGTCTTGGCCCATTTTAGGGAAGTTTTAAAGAGACGCCAGAAACAGAGCTCTCTGCACAGTTATTTTGCGAGACAGGACTCCAGTGACTCTCAAGCTGGTCCTAGTGGCATTAACCCTTTGAGGGTTTTCGTCGTACTAGTACGTCTTACGCGTAGGGGTTTTTGACGTACTAGTACTCATAAATTCTAGCGGCCTCAAATCTAGTGGGAGAAAGCTGGTAGGCCTTCATATGAAAGAATGGGTCTATGTGGTCAGTGTGCACAGTCTAAAAAAAATCCTGCAGCACACAGTGCATAATGAGAAAAAAAAAACTTTGACCATTTTTTTTTAATAAATCAGCGACTTTGCAGTGTATTTTCGTATGGTATTTATTGTTGTATTCTAGTTTTCTTGGTCTCATTTTATAGAATGGAAGACATATTACAGAAATTGAGATGATTTTGACTGGTTTTACAAAGAAAAGTGCCTTGAAATTGAGCTCAAAGTAGCAGAAATGTTCGATTTTTACCAAACTTCAAAAGTACACAAATCGTGCCAAGCGTGCAATACACGTCAACTGGAGAGTCTAATATTCTTTCACAAGTGCACCAATAATATTTATACCATTTTTTACACTAATGCAGTAGTCTGCATAACAGTAAATCTTATATTTTTTGTGAAAATAAAAATTCAAAGTGGAAAGCAAAAGAATATAAGAGGGGCCTTGAGACGTTACTAATGACTAGAGGAAATGTCATTTTAGTGCTAGGAATGTCTTTCTTGTTTATTCTGGACCCTATTCGGAAATTGGCATCTTTTGAAATTTGTGTGAAATTGGCAAAATTGCTAAATTCTGACCACTGTACTGGATAGTTGAATTTCATAAATGAGTGGTTTCTTGCACCCATTCGATAGAAAAAATGGAGTTCTAGCGAAATATTCATGTTTTTTGTCGACTAGTACAGTGAAATTGGCTGAAAATGGGGCTCAAAGTGGGCAAAATCGCCGATGCATAAACATCGCCGAGACCGCTAACTTTGCGAGAGCATAATTCCGTAAGTTTTCTATCAAATTTCAAACTTTTGGTGTCTTTATGATCGGGAAAAGATTCTCTATCTTTTCATAAGAGAAAATATTTTTTTTTTTTTTTTTAATTTGGCCGACCCTGAGAACGAGTTTCGGAGAGGGCCTGTCGACCCTCAAAGGGTTAAGAAACAGAGAAAAGAAGCAACCCCAGAAAAGCAAATGGTACCTGAGGTGTTGCTGGAAGGGGATTCCCCTTCCAAACTATAAACAATCCAATCTCTCTCCTCCTCCAGTCTCCCATACACTAAGAAGAATCTCCAATAAAGGTAAGTGTTATGCTGTTAATGTTTCATTCATCATTTCCCATTGTATTGTTTATGTACTACATGAATATTTCATGTAAAAAATTTTTTTGTTTTAATACTTCTGGGTGTCAGGAACGGATTAATTGAATTTACATTATTTCTTATGGGGAAAATTGATTCGTAAATCGACCATTTCGATAATCGACCGGCTTCCAGGAACAGATTACCGTCGATAATCGAGGGACCACTGTATTTTGGTTAGTGTGGATCTAGTGGGCCCAGAGATTTTAATATCAGTATTCTTTCTTTCTTTCAACACACTGGCTGTATCCCACCAAGGCAGGGTGGCTCAAAAGGAAAAACAAAAGTTTCTCCTTTTACATTTAGTAATATATACAGGAGAAGGGGTTACTAGCCCCATGCTCCCGGCATTTTAGTTGCCTCTTACAACACGCATGGCTTATGGAGGAAGAATTCTGTTCCACTTCCCCATGGAGATAAGAGGAAATAAACAAGAACAAGAGCTAGAAAGAAAATAGAAGAAAACCCAGAAGGGTGTGTATATATATGCTTGTACATGTATGTGTAGTGTGACCTAAGTGTAAGCAGAAGTAGCAAGACATACCTGAAATCTTGCATGTTTATGAGACAGATAAAAGACACCAGCAATCCTACCATCATGTAAAACAGTTACAGTGGAACCTCAAAAATCGAGCGTATCAAATATCGAATGTTTCAAAAATAAGACCATTTTTTCAGACAAACTGTGTCCCAATTATCGAATGCGCCTCTAATTTCGGACCGCCAGGTACGGGACCTGTCCGCTGGCCCGCACTGTCTGCGTCCCCGCGCAGGCGCCGTGAGCAGTCTAGCTTTGTTTATGCTTGAGTGAACACTAACCTGCGCTCTCATTCACACATTTTACGATTATTTCGTTGTGTTTAGTGCTTGTGGGACTGTGAAATAAGCTGCCATGGGCCCAAAGAAACTTGCTAGTGGTACCCCTGTGGTAAAGAAAGTGAGAAACACCAATGATGTGAAGGAAATAATACAGAAGTATGAGATTGGAGTGAGACTTGTTGAGCTTGCCAGGATGTACAGACAACTGTGGACAGTTATTTTGTGAGACAGAAACAGACGACTATGGAGTTATTTTGTGAGACAGAAACAGACGACTGTGGAGTTATTTTGTGAGACAAACAGACGATTGTGGACAGTTATTTTGTGAGACAGAAACAGACGACTGTGGACAGTTATTTTGTGAGACAAACAGACGACTGTGGAGTTATTGTGTGAGACAGAAACAGGCGACTGTGGAGTTATTTTGTGAGACAGAAACAGACGACTGTGGAGTTATTTTGTGAGACAGAAACAGAAGACTGGAGTTTTGTGAGACACGATTGTGGACAGTTATTTTGAGACAGAAACAGACGACTGTGGACAGTTATTTTGTGAGACAGAAACAGAGGACTGTAGACAGTTATTTTGTGAGACTGGGGTCCAATGACTCTCAAGCTGGTCCTAGTGGCATTACAATACAGAGAAGGGAAGCAACCCAAGAGAGGGCTTTGATACCGGAAGTCCTCATGGAGGGTGATTCTCCTTCCAAACAATAACCCCAACTCCCTCTCTCCTCCCTATCTTCCAGATGCCATCACCAATCTTCAATAAAGGTAAGTAAAAATGTTATTTTATATTACTATACATAATTAAAGACTATAGCATTTGTTGTGTGTATGTAAAACTGTAATTAATCTCTATAAAATGTATTTTTTTTGTGAATATTTTTGGGTTTCTGGAACGGATTAATTGTATTTCCATTATTTCTTATGGGAAATATTGCTTCGAATTTCAGACTTTTCGAATTTAGAACTAGCTCCTGGAACGGATTAAGTTCGATTTTTGAGGTTCCACTGTATAGGCTTTCGTTTTACACTCACTTGGCAGGACGGTAGTACCTCCCTGTGCGGTTGCTGTCTACCAACCTACTACCTAGGAATATCAGTATTATATAATATTAATTATGAGGTTTGTATATAACATTGGTGTTGATATGCCTCTAAAATACTGAGCAGAATAAACATGATTAAAGATCTGTTAGAATTTTACCCAACTTATAATGATGATAAAAAAGAATACAGCCTCTCCTCACTTAGTGATGTACATGTATATTAGTGATAATAATGTATATTAGAGCTGATTGCCTCTATTCTATTTGTTACAATATACAGTACACTACTGTATAAATGTTTAAAAATATACTAAAAATGTTATAAATGTTGCAGAGGCGACATTAAAACAATATCGAAGATGGTTGACACAGACCCTCTACCATTATAGTATGATCCTCACTTAAGTACAAATTTGTTTACTGACATGGTCTTAGGAACGGAACTCCATCGTTAAGTGAGGAGAGGCTGTATGACAGTACCAGGAAGTTAGAAAGACATGATATACTGACCTATGGTAATAAATAGCAGTAAAAATGTTATGTTAGAATCTTTTTTTTATGTTTGCAATTATTTAAGTTCCCAAAATATTTTTAATGTAAATGTAATTAACTGATTAGGCTACAACCATATAAAACCATTATAGATTACACGTAGTCTGGGTTTATGTTGTTCTAAATGCTGGACCTAACGAGCTGTCACTAGTCCGGGCTTATGTCGTTCTAAATGCTGGACCTAACAAGCTGTCACTAGTCCGGGTTTATGTCATCATAAATGCTGGACCTAACGAGCTGTCACTAGTCCGGGCTTATGTCGTTCTAAATGCTGGACCTAACGAGCTGTCACTAGTCCGGGCTTATGTCGTTCTAAATGCTGGACCTAACAAGCTGTCACTAGTCCGGGTTTATGTCATCATAAATGCTGGACCTAACAAGCTGTCACTAGTCAAACTCACAGAAAATTAATTTAGACTCATTTTACTTTTTTTTTTTTAACTGAAATTAACTTTTAACTGAAATTATTTCAGCACAACACAATATTTGTACAACTGTGCTTCCCACTTTATACTGACCCTCGACAGTGCTTCTCACTTTATACTGACCCTCGACAGTACTTCTCACTTTACACTGACCCTCGACAGTGCTTCTCACTTTACACTGACCCTCGACAGTGCTTCTCACTTTATACTGACCCTCGACAGCGCTTCCCAATTTATACTGACCCTCGACAGTGCTTCCCACTTTATACTGACCCTCGACAGTGCTTCTCACTTTATACTGACCCTCGACAGTGCTTCCCACTTTATACTGACCCTCGATAGTGCTTCTCATGTTATACTGACCCTTGACAGTCCTCACTTTATACTGACCCTCAACAGTGGTTCCCACTTTATACTGACCCTCGACAGTGCTTCTCACTTTACACTGACCCTCGACAGTACTTCCCACTTTATACTGATCCTCGACAGTGCTTCCCACTTTATACTGAACCATGACAGTGCTTCCCATTTTATACTGAACCACGACAGTGCTTCCCACTTTATAGTGACCCTCGACAGTAATTCCCACTTTACACTGACCCACCACTGTGCTTCCCACTTTATACTGACCCACCACTGTGCTTCCCACTGTATACTGACCCTCCACTGTGCTTCCCACTTTATACTGACCCTCCACTGTGCTTCCCACTTTATACTGACCCTCAACAGTGCTTCCCACTTTATACTGACCCACCACTGTGCTTCCCACTTTATACTGACTCACCACTGTGCTTCCCACTTTATACTGACTCTCCACTGTGCTTCCCACTTTATACTGACCCACCACTGTGTTTCCCACTTTATACTGACCCTCGACAGTGCTTCCCACTTTACACTGACCCGCAGCTGTGCTTCTCACTTTATATTGACCCACCACTGTGCTTCCCACTTTATACTGTCCCTCGACAGTGCTTTCCACTTTACACTGACCCACAACTGTGCTTCCCACTTTATACTAACCCACCACTGTGCTTCCCACTTTATACTGACCCACCACTGTGCTTCCCACTTTATACTGACCCTCCACTGTGCTTCCCACTTTATACTGACCCTCGACAGTGCTTCCCACTTTATACTGACCCACCACTGTGTTTCCCACTTTATACTGACCATCAACAGTGCTTCCCACTTTACACTGACCCACAACTGTGCTTCCCACTTTATATTGACCCACCACTGTGCTTCCCACTTTATACTGACCCACCACTGTGCTTCCCGCTTTATACTGACCCTCAACAGTGCTTTCCCCTTTACACTGACCCACAACTGTGCTTCCCACTTTATATTGACCCACCACTGTGCTTCCCACTTTATATTGACCCTCCACTGTGCTTCCCACTTTATACTGACCCTCCACTGTGCTTCCCATTTTATACTGACCCTCCACTGTGCTTCCTACTTTATACTGACCCTCCACTGTGCTTCCCACTTTACACTTGCACTAACCCTCCACTGTACTTCCCACTGCACACTTGCACTGACCCTCTACTGTGCTTTCCACTTTACACTCGCACTAACCCTCCACTGTGCTACCCACCTTACACTCGCACTAACCCTCCACTGTGCTTCCCACTTTACACATGCACTAACCCTCCACTGTGCTACCCACTGTACATTCGCAATAACCCTCCAATCCTTTATCTGCTACCACATATATCCACCTTGTCACTATGTGGTTTTAGCTTGTATTGTAATGTGTGTTACTGAAGGTGTGTCCGGTCCTCAACTCAAACATGACATTATTGTTGAAGAATCAGACACATGTACAACATACGGTTATATTGTAGATGTTGCACCATCCAGTGACTTTATTAATACAAGGACATATGTTCTTGTATTGATAAAGACATTGGATGGTGCAACATTTACAAATAAAGATACCCAGATGTTGTACATCTGGATATCCAATTCTTTATCTTGTTGGTATTGTATACCATTCATGTACAACATAGTATTGTATACCATTCATGTACAACATAGTATTGTATACCATTCATGTACAACATAGTATTGTATACCATTCATGTACAACATAGTATTGTATACCATTCATGTACATGGTATTGTATACCGTTCATGTACAACATGGTATTGTATACCATTCATTTACAACATGGCTGCCTCTCTTGCATATTTTGCATGTTCTGTGACTAAAATATTGTGGTTTTTATGAGTGATGGGGTCGGTAGAAGGAAATAAATGGCTCAGGATGAGAATACAGCAGGTTCTCGAATAACATCGTTTTCTTATAACGTTGATGTGATAATAAAATTGAAAGAATATAATTATAAATTATTGTAACCTAAGAATTTGAACCTCTTCAAGGGGGGCTCCTTGGCGTGGTGAAGAGGCTCTTGGTCTGAGGAATTAGACCTGTCGGTCTCCTTCCTCAGACCGAACCTAATTACCCCCCAATCCCCCCTTCCCTATCCCATCCTCCCCTTTTTCCTTTCCTCCTCCCCATCCCCACCCCTCCCTTTTGCCCTTCCTCTTTTTGGCCTTTGGGATTTTTCCCACAGGCGCGCTAGTTCCTAGGTAGGGGAAAGGGTACCGGGGTCCATCCCATTCCGTTGAGGTTCTTGGCGGTGGGGTAGTTTGCCGCGGAATCTGGATCGCCTGGGGATGTCCCGATCCCTCTCCGGTATCCCGGAGAGTGGCTTTGGGTGTCTTTCGGGCGACGGGTGTATCTCTGGAAGCCACCTTTCGGATTCCGGGGGCAGTGGCCGAAGGAGGTATGCTTTGTGGCGGATATCCGGCCGCCCTCTCTTTTGTCCACCGAGGTAGCTCGGCAGATGTGAGGTTACTATCCCGGATTGCTGGTTTACTGGCATGATGGGTAGGGTATGGCACGGGTTCCATACTGCATCTACGCTACTTGCGGTGCTGAGGTCCTCTTGGGCGTGGAGGGAGATTTCTGGCCCTTTCATTCCTCCTAGGAACTATCCCTCCCTGGTCCCCCCTTTTTTGTATTCTTTTTTTTATTTTTATTTTATTTTTTATTTTTTTTTTCTTAAAAACAAAAAGAAAGAAGTAACCTAACCATGGCAGCCCTAGTCCATGAACCTGCTAGCCCCGGGCCCCTTCTTGATACCGCACCCCGTTCTGACCCCGCTTCGTCTTTGGACCACTCTTCGGACACTCCTCATGCCTCTGTACCTCTTGCCGGTGCTGTTTCCTCACCCGCTTCAGGTACTGAGGTCTCGACTGACTCCTTCGATTTATCTGACCTCCGCTCGCCTCTGACTATGCTTCCGGCCTCTCCCTCTACGGTGCGGCAATTTTCGAATCGCCATCCCATTCCACGTCGGACCAACTCTGGTCCCACGCCTAAACGCCAACGACAATGACCTGCTAATGATACTTCTCCACCTTCTCGGTCTTCTCAGAAAAGATCGACACGTCCTGCACTCCCTCTCCACGCTCAGTTTCGGACTGCACAATGGACTAAATTCTTCACTTTACGACCATTTCCTCTACCGCCTATCTTTCCAACCACGGTATTGGCAAGGCACTCCTACGCCATGTTGGTAAAGATATTTCTTTTCATGCTATTAAGAGCAGTACGCGCATCATCACTATACAGAATGCTACCCAGCTCATGATCGTTCTCTTCTTTCCCATATAGATACTGTTCCTGTCACTATTGAAAAATATCATTCCCTCAATTCTAGTAGTGGTACCGTCATTCTGCCCCATACCATAGTTCAACAAAATTTCCAGACATGTGGCAATGACATTCTTGAACAGCTGGAACTCCAAGATCTCCCAATCCTCAAGGTAGACACTTATGTTCTTCCTGCCCGCGGGCGGAGACGATACCCTAGCAATGTGGCTCATTTAACTTTTGACAGCCATGAACTCCCATCCTCAGTTTATGTAGCAGGACATCGGTTACAAGTTCAAAAGGTGATCCCTACACCGCAACAGTGTAGAAATTGCTGGCGATTTGGCCATCCAGCGAAATATTGCAGATCCATAGCCGAATGCCCAGTCTTTGGAACCGATGACCATTCTAATACATCTTGCAATCGACCTCCCTCTTGCCTTAATTGTCATGAGGCTCACCCTTCGTACTCTCGCCGTTGCCAAGTCTACTTAAATGAGCGGGAAATCCGTTACCTCAAAGAGGCAGAAGGTCTCCCTTATGCCATGGCAGTTTCTCATCTCCGCCTCCAAGGGAGACTACCTCGTGTTTCCTATTCCTGTGTTTCATAACGTCCCCCCACTTCTGGGGTCCCATCTTCTGCAGCCTCCTCTGTGGTTACCTCTCCCATAGTCACTCCTGTATCTAATTCTTTTGCTGTCCTAGGCTCAGACGTCCCTACTTCAATGCCTCAGTCTGTTCTCGCTTCTTCGTGTTCTCCCTCACAAGCCTCAGTATCGACGAGACCTCGTACGACACCTCCTCCCAATCGTCCCTCTACTTCTCTGTACCGGGTTCTTCCCCTCTCACTGGCTCTGTTACAAGTGTAGAGGTTCACCCTCCTCGTACTATACCTACTCCCCTGTTCCCTCCCAAGTTTCTTCCTCTTCTGCCACCTCCCAGGTTTTTGCCTCTTCTGTCCCCTTCCACGCTTCTTCTCCAGTTCCCTCCACCCTCTCTCCCCCCCTACCTTGGTACAGTCCATTACAGTTCCAATCTTTACTCATCCTCCCCCTACCATCTCCAATATTGTCTCCCATATGACGTCTCTGAATTCCGAAACACTTGAAGCAATCTCTGAATATAATGAAGAGACCAAACCATCAATGGACACTGATCCACCCTCTGTTCCTTCTCTCTCCTCTCCTCCATCTGTGCAACTCCTTTCTTCACAGCGCACCGTTCCTTCGCTGCTTGAACGTTTTCCGCTGCCTCCGCATGTGGACTTTTCTAACCCCTCCAGTCCATAGGAACCCTTACCTGCAAATTTCAAGTATCTTTATCATTGCCAATCATGGCCTATTTACAGTGGAATATATGCGGTCTCGGGGGTAATCAGGGTGAGCTTCAGATGTTACTCTCCCAGTTTTCCCCTGTTGGTGTTTGCTTACAGGAACCAAAATTACACTCTGCCGTTATCTCTCCCATCTCAGGCTATAATTTATTGTATTCTTCAGATCCTTTTCCTGATGGGACCTTTAATGAAAGTGCCCTTCTTCTACGCACTGATATTCCGTACCATCAGCTATTTGTTTGTACTTCGCTGCATTACACAGCAGCCCGTATCCACTTGCATAGATGGTATATGCTCTGTTCTTTATATCTCTCTCCTTCTCGGGCACTATCTATTCCGGATATTCCCTTTCTTGTTTTGTCATTACCACCACCGATTCTGTTACTTGGCAACTTTAATGCCCATCATTTCCTCTGGGGGGTCTCACTGTGATTCCCGTGGCATTCAGTTAGAGGCTTTTCTTGCCACCCATCCCCTCCATGTTTTAAATACAGGTACTCACACCCATTTTGATCCTCGGACTCACACCCTCTCTTGCATCGATCTCTCAGTCTGCTCTTCCTCTGCCGCATTAGACTTCACCTGGTTTGTTCTCCCGGATTTACATGACAGCGATAATTTCCCAATCATTCTTACTTCCCCTTCATATTCACCACCTCTTCGTATCCCACGCTGGCAATTTGATCAGGCAAATTGGAACCTTTACTCACAACTAACTGTTTTTAGTGAGGTTCCTTCTTCGTCCTCCATTGATGAGCTTTTACACCTCTTCTCGTCCTCTGTTTTAACCGCAGCTAATCATTCTATACCCCAAACTTCGGGCAGGCATTCTCAGAAATGCATGCCTTGGTGGTCTCCTGCTTGTGCTCCTCTTCAAGGTGTGGCGAAGAGGCTCTTGGTCTGAGGAATTAGCCCTGTCGGTCTTCTTCCTCAGACTGAACCTAATTACCCCCCATTCTCCCCTCCCCTATCCCATCCTCCCCTTTTTCCATTCCTCCTCCTCCTCCTCACCCCTCCCTTTTGCCCTTCCTCTTTTTGGCCTTTGGGATTTCTCCCACAGGCGCACTAGTTCCTAGGTAGGGGAAAGGACACTGGGGTCCATCCCATTCCGTTGAGGTTCTTGGCGGTGGCGTAGTTTGCCGTGGAATCTGGATTGCCTGGGGATGCCCCGATCCCTCTCCGGTATCCCGGAGTAGCTTTGGGTGTCTTTTGGGTGATGGGTGTATCTCTGGAAGCCACCTTTCGGATTCCGGGGGTGGTGGCCGAAGGAGGTATGCTTTGTGGCGGATATCCGGCCGCCCTCTCTTTTGTCCACCGAGGTAGCTCGGCAGATGTGAGGTTGCTATCCCGGATTGCTGGTTTACTGGCATGAAGGGTAGGGTATGGCACGGGTTCCATGCTGCATCTGCACTACTAGCGGTGTTGAGGTCCTCTTGGGCGCGGAGGGAGATTTCCGGCCCTTTCATTCCTCCTGGGAACTATTCCTCCCCGCTCCCCCCTTTTTTTATTCTTTTTTTTATTTTTATTTTCTTTTCTTCTTTCTTTTTTTTTTCTTAAAAACAAAAAGCAAAGGAGTAACCTAACCATGGCAGCCCTAGTCCATGAACCCACTACCCCCGGGCCCCTTCTTGATACCGCACCCCATTCTGACCCTGCCTTGTGTTTAGACCACTCTTCGGACACTCCTGATGCCCCTGTACCTCTTGCTGGTGCTGTTTCCTCACCCGCTTCAGGTACCGGGGCTTCGACTGACTCCTTCGATTTGTTTGAACTCCGCTCTCCTTTGACTATGCTTCCGGCTTCTCCCTCTACGGTACGGCAATTTTCGAATCGCCCGCCCATTTCACGCCGGACCAACTCCGGTCCTACTCCTAAACGCCAACGTCAATCTCCTGATGATGCTCCTTCATTACCTTCCCATTCTACTCAGAAAAGACCGACACGTCAAGCACTCCCTCTCCACGCTCGGTTTCGGACCACACAATGGACTAAATTCTTTACTTTAAGGCCGACTTCTTCTTCTGCCTACCTTTCTGACCATAGTATTGGCAAAGCGCTCCTGCGTCATGTTGGTAGAGATATTTCATTTCATGCTCTCAAGAGCGGTATGCTCATCGTCACTGTCCAGAATGCTACCCAAGCTCATGATCTTTCTCTCCTTTCGAATATCGATACTACTCCTATCACTATTGAAAAACATCTTTCTCTCAATTCTTGTAGTGGTACTGTCATTCTGCCCCATACCATAGTCCAACAGAATTTCCAGTCATGTGGCAATGACATTTTTGAACAGCTGGAACTCCAGGATCTCCCAATCCTCAAAGTAGACACTTATGTCCTTCCTGCCCGGGGGCGGAGACGTTACCCTTGCAATGTGGCTCATTTAACTTTTGACAGCCAAGAACTCCCGTCCTCTGTATATGTCGCGGGACATCGGTTACAAGTTCGAAAGGTGATACCTACACCGCAACAATGTAGAAATTTCTGGCGTTTTGGTCACCCAGCGAAATATTGCAGATCTATGGCCGAATGCCCAGTCTGTGGTGCCGACAACCATTCTAATACATCTTGCAGTCAACCTCCATCTTGCCTTAATTGTAATGAAGCTCACCCTTCGTACTCCCACCATTGCCAGGTCTACTTAAATGAACGTGAAATCTGTTGCCTCAAAGAGGCAGAAGGTCTCCCTTATGCTATAGCAGTTACTCATCTCCGCCTCCAAGGGAGACTACCCCGTGTTTCTTATTCTCGTGTTTCCAAACATCCCCCCACTTCTGGGGTACCATCTTCTGCAGCCTCCTCTGTTGTTACCCCTCCCATAGCCACTACGGCATCTAATCCTTTTGCTGTCCTTGGCTTTGACGTCCCGACTACAACTCAGTCTGTTCTCACATCTTTGCGTCCTTCCTCACAAGCCCCAGTATCGACAAGACCTCGTACGACACCTAATACCAATCGCCCCTCTACTCAGAAGTCCAAAAAATCCACATTGCTCAAATCTTCTTTGCCCCTTCCTTCCCTTCTTCCACCTCCACACTTTACCTTTCCAGTCTCTGTACCTAGTTCTTCCCCTCTCTCTGGCTCTATTACAAGTGTGGAGATTCACCCTCCTCCTCGTACTATGCCTTCCACCCCTGTCCCCTCCCAAGTTTCTCCCTCTTCTGCCACCTCCCAGGTTTCTGCCTCTTCTGTCCCCCCCCCCACACTTCATCTCCAGTCCCTTACACTCTTCCCTCCCCCTCTACTTTGGTACAGTCCATTACTGTCCCAATCTTTACTCACCCTCCTCCTCCTATCTCCAATATGGTCTCCCATACATCTTTGAATTCAGAAACACTTGAAGCCATTTCAGAATATATTGCAGAGACTAAACCTTCAATGGACACTGATTCACTTCCTGTTCCTTCTCTTCCCTCTCCTCCATCTTCACAACCCCATTCTTCGCAACGCTCCGTTCCTTCGCTACTTGAACGTCTTCCAATGCCACCACACGTTGACTTTTCTAACCCCTCTAGTCCGTAGGTACCTTTACCTACAGATTCCTGATATTTTCTTCATCGCCAATCATGGCCTATTTACAGTGGAATATCCGCGGCCTCAGGGGTAATCCGGGTGAGCTTCAGATGTTGCTTTCCAGGTTTTCCCCTGTTGGTGCTTGCTTACAAGAACCAAAATTACACTCGGCTGTTTTCCAACCTATCTCAGGCTATAATTTATTGTATTCTTCGGATCCTTTCTCAGATGGGACCTTTAATGAAAGTGCCCTTTTCTACGCAATGATATTCCGTACTGTCAACTATTTGTCCATACCTCGCTGCATTACACTGCAGCCCGTATCCACTTGAATAAGTGGTTTACAATATGTTCTTTATATCTCTCTCCTTCTCGAGCATTTTCTATCCCAGACTTTGCCTTTCTTGTTTCATCCTTACCACCACCACTTCTGTTACTTGGTGATTTTAATGCCCACCATTTCCTCTGGGGGGGGTCTCATTGTGACTCACATGGCATTCAGTTGGAGGCTTTTCTCGCCTCTCACCCCCTCCATGTTTTAAATACGGGTACTCCCACCCATTTTGATCCTCGTACTCATACTCTCTCTTGCATCGATCTATCAGTCTGCTCTTCCTCCACTGCACTAGACTTCACCTGGTCTGTTCTACCAGACTTACATGACAGCGATCATTTTCCGATCATTCTTACTTCTCCTTCCTATTCACCACCTTTCCGTAGCCCTCGCTGGCAATTTGATCGGGCAAATTGGGATCTTTACTCCCACCTCACTGCTTTTAGTGAGGTTCCTTCTTCATCCTCCATCGATGAGCTCCTACACATCTTCTCGACGTCAGTTTATACCGCAGCTTCTCATTCTATACCCCAAACCTCAGGCAGGCATTCTCAGAAGTGCGTGCCTTGGTGGTCTCCTGCTTGTGCTCGTGCAGTACGTTTGAAACGTGCTGCATGGGGCAGGTACCGGTACAATAGAACTGCAGAGAGACTTCTTGATTTTAAGCAGAAGCGTGCGATCACTCGCCGTGTCATCCATGAAGCTAAACGCACTTGTTGGCGAGACTATGTTTCCACCATCACCTCTGCTTCTTCTATGAGTGCAGTCTGGAAAAAAGTGAGGAAATTGAGTGGTAAATACTCTCCTGACCCAGCTCCTGTTCTACAGGTCGCTGGTGTTGATGTAGCAACCCCTCTCGACGTTGCCATTGAACTTGGCACACATCTGGTCCGTATTTCCCGAGGGTAAAAGCTCATCATCTATGCCCCTCGTTTCTTTCCTCAAAGTCTGCCAGAGAGTTAGTACCCTTGGACTTTTCTTCTCTCAGAGAAGAACAGTATAATGTGCCTTTTACACTTCAAGAACTGGAGGCAACACTCTCAGCTTTCCGATCATCGGCAGCTGGGCCTGACGACATTCATATTTGTATGTTACAACATTTACATCGGTCAGCCCTTGTAGTCCTCTTACACCTCTTCAATCTTATTTGGGCACAAGGAGTTCTTCCCCAGCTGTGGAAATCTGCCATTGTTCTCCCTTTCCGCAAGCCGGGTACTACAGGACATGATGCCTCCCACTATCGCCCCATCGCTCTTACTAGTGCAGTTTGCAAAGTGATGGAACGTCTCGTAAATCGACGTTTAATGTGGTATTTAGAGACACACAACAGTCTTTCCGCTAGTCAATATGGCTTTCGTAAGGGTCGTTCTACCATAGACCCCTTACTACGCTTGGATACGTATGTTCGTAATGCCTTTGCGAATAATCACTCAGTTATTGCCATTTTTTTTGACCTTGAGAAGGCATATGACACAACTTGGAGGTATAATATTTTGGCCCAGGCCCATTCCTTAGGCCTCCGAGGCAATCTACCATCCTTCCTTAAGAACTTTTTAACTGACAGACATTTCCGTGTTCGAGTCAATAATGTTCTTTCCCCGGACTTCGTCCAAGCTGAAGGTGTCCCTCAGGGATGTGTTCTAAGCACAACACTTTTTCTCCTTGCTATAAATGATTTGGCCTCTGTTCTTCCACCCAATATTTGGTCATCACTCTATGTTGATGACTTCGCTATTGCTTGTGCAGGCGCTGACTGTCATCTTATTGCAGTTTCTCTCCAGCATGCGGTCAACCGTGTTTCCACTTGGGCCACCACGCATGGGTTTAAATTTTCAAGTACCAAAACTCACCAAATTACTTTCACTAGACGCTCTGTTATCTCCGATCATCCTTTGTATCTCTATGGCTCCCGTATCCCCGAACGTGATACAGTCAGGTTTCTAGGCCTTCTCTTTGACCGTCGGTTATCCTGGAAACCTCACATAACCTCTCTGAAGGCAACTTGTCACAGCCGGCTAAACCTTCTTAACCCTTTCAGGGTCCAAGGCCCAAATCTGGAGTCACGCACCAGTGTCCAAGATATTTCAAAAAAAAAATTTGTTATTTTTTCTTATGAAATCGTAGAGAATATTTTTGTGAAGGTAATAAAACAAAAAGTACGAAAATTGGTGGAAAATTGACGAAATTATGCTCTCGCGAATTTTGATGTGTCAGCGATATTTACGAATCGGCGATTTTGCCGACTTTGACTCCCATTTTAGGCCAATTACATTATTCCAATCAACCAAATTCTTAGCTATTTCACTAGTATTACTTCTATTCTATCGACTGAGCACAAGAAATCGCCAAGTCAACTGTTTCAACTACAAAATAAAGTGATCGGAAATTGTTAATTTGGCCAATTTAACACAAAGTTCAAAATACTCCAATTTCAAAATAGGGTCCAGAATGAACAATGTAGGCATTCCTGGCACTAAACTAACATTTCCTCTGTTCATTAGTTATGTTTTGAGGCTTTACAAATAAATTCCATTTTGATTTTTTATTCACATAATGAATTTTTA
>NC_091302.1:53432214-53482857 GCF_038502225.1 Cherax quadricarinatus | reverse complement strand
AACAACATACAAACTACTCTGAGGAATTGATAGGGCAGATAGGAATAGGCTGTTTGAGACAGGGGGAAATAGATACTCAGGGGCACAGCTGGAAGTAAAGACACAGATGCATCACAGGGATGTCAGGAAGTATTTCTTCAGCCTCAGAGTGGTCGAATAAGAAGTGCTATAGGAAGGCTCCATACATAGTTTTAAGAGTAGGTACGATACGGTCCACGAGGCTAGGAGTGAATGTGGAAAGTGGCAAGCTGAGAAGCGGGGCCAGGAGCTAAGACTCGACCCCTGCATCCACATTTAGGTGATTAAACACTGATATGACAACTAAGAAATAAATGTAGATGTCTGTTGGTGTGTGTGTGTGTGTGTGTGTGTGTGTGTGTGTGTGTGTGTGTGTTTCTAGTTTCTTTACGTGCTTGGCTAGGTGTGGGTTCCAAACTGGTGCCGCATACTCCAGTATGGGCCTAACGTACACGGTGTACAGGGTCCTGAACGATTCCTTATTAAGATGTCGGAATGCTGTTCTGAGGTTTGCTAGGTTCCCATATGCTGCAGCAGTTATTTGGTTGATGTGCGCCTCAGATGTGCCTGGTGTTATACTCACCCCAAGATTCTTTTCCTTGATTGAGGTTTCTAGTCTCTGGCACCCTAGACTGTACTCCGTCTGCGGTCTTCTTTGCCCTCCCTAATCTTCACGACTTTGCACTTGGTGGGTTGAACTCCAGGAGCCAGTTGCTGGACCAGGCCTGCAGCCTGTCCAGATCCCTTAGTAGTTCTGCCTGGTCCTCGTCCTATTGAATTCGTCGCATCAACTTCATATCATCTGCAAACAGGGACACTTCTGAGTCTATTCCTTTCGTTATGTCGTTCACATATACCAGAAACAGCACCGGTCCTAGGATTGACCCTTTTGGAGCCCCACTCGTCACAGACACTCACTCTGACACCTCGCCACGTATCATGACTCGCTGATGTCTTCCCGACAAGTATTCCCTGATCCATTGTAGTGCCTTCCCTGTTATCCCTGGCTGGTCCTCCAGTTTTCGCACTAATCTCTTGTGTGGAACTATGTCAAACGCCTTCTTACAGTCCAAGAAAATGCAATCTACCCACCCCTCTCTCTCTCTTGCCTTACTACTGTTACCCTGTCATAGAACTCCAGTAGGTTTGCGACACAGGATTTCCCGTCCCTGAAACCGTGCTGGCTGTCTCTGATAAACTCAATCCTTTCTAGGTGCTCTATCATTCTTCTCCTGATAATCTTCTCCATGACTTTGCATGCTATACATGTCAGTGACGCAGGGCTGTAGTTTAATGCTTCGTGTCTGTCTCCTTTTTTAAAAATTGGGACTACATTTGCTGTCTTCCATGCCTCAGGTAGTCGTCCTCTTTCGATAGATGTGTTGAGGATTTATGTTAATGGTACAAATAGCGCCTCTGCTCCCTCTCTCAGGACCCATGGAGAGATGTTATCCCGGTCCCATTGTGTGTATGTGTGTGTGCATGCGTGCGTGTGTGTGTGTGTGCGTGTGTGTGTGTGTGTGTGTGTGTGTGTGTGTGTGTGTGTGTGTGTGTGTGTGTGTGTGTGTGTGTGTGTGTGTGTGTGTGTGTGTGTGTGTGTGTGTGTGTGTGTGTGTGTGTGTGTGCGTGTGCGTGTGCGTGTGTGTGTGTGTGTGTGTGTGTGTGTGTGTGTGTGTGTGTGTGTGTGTGTGTGTGTGTGTGTGTGTGTGTGTGTGTGTGTGTGTGTGTGTGTATGTGTGTGCGTGAGGTAAGGGTAGTGGAGACTGTGATTATGGTGGTGGTAATTGTGGTGTTGGTGATTGTGGTGGTGGTGACTGTCGTTCTGGTGACTGTGGTGGTGGTGATTGTGGTGTTGGTGATTGTGGTGTTGGTGATTGTGGTGTTGGTGATTGTGGTGGTGGTGGAGACTGCATCATCAAGGAATGGTCGGTATAGCTTAATACCTATAAAAACGAACAAAGACGCACTTGCTACTGATAGAGATATTATCGCAGATAGAGTCATTATCACAGAACCATTATCATAGATACAACCGTAGAGGAGCTTAGGTGAGCCAGGGATCCCTCTCAGTGAGTCTCAGAAAGGAGAGAGAGAGAGAGAGAGAGAGAGAGAGAAGGGGAGACTAGCGAATATTTCCCTCCTAGGAGACGACTAGTTGAAGAACTCTCATCAGTAAGCCTATCGAGTTTATTTTCCCTATGGGGGAGAAACTGTGCAAAGGAAAAATATATTTACGTCGTTAATTAACTGACTTATACAGAGTGTGTTTATATTCTGAAACAATGAGAAGACACTGTGATTACTGCAAGAATGACCCGAAATCTGCAGGATGTATACACTGAGAGCAGGATATATACACTGAGAGCAGGATATATACACTGAGAGCAGGATATATACACTGAGAGCAGGATATATACACTGAGAGCAGGATATATACACTGAGAGCAGGATATATACACTGAGAGCAGGATATATACACTGAGAGCAGGATATATACACTGAGAGCAGGATATATACACTGAGAGCAGGATATATACACTGAGAGCAGGATATATACACTGAGAGCAGGATATATACACTGAGAGCAGGATATATACACTGAGAGCAGGATATATACACTGAGAGCAGGATATATACACTGAGAGCAGGATATATACACTGAGAGCAGGATATATACACTGAGAGCAGGATATATACACTGAGAGCAGGATATATACACTGAGAGCAGGATATATACACTGAGAGCAGGATATATACACTGAGAGCAGGATATATACACTGAGAGCAGGATATATACACTGAGAGCAGGATATATACACTGAGAGCAGGATATATACACTGAGAGCAGGATATATACACTGAGACCAGGATATATACACTGAGAGCAGGATATATACACTGAGACCAGGATATATACACTGAGAGCAGGATATATACACTGAGAGCAGGATATATACACTGAGACCAGGATATATACACTGAGAGCAGGATATATACACTGAGACCAGGATATATACACTGAGAGCAGGATATATACACTGAGACCAGGATATATACACTGAGAGCAGGATATATACACTGAGAGCAGGATATATACACTGAGACCAGGATATATACACTGAGAGCAGGATATATACTCAGAGAGGTCTCTTTCAGCGTATATATATATTAAGAGTTTATTTTAATCCATGTTTTAGGGAAGTGAATATTGTTGTCAGGTTGTAGACATGTTACAGTGTTGGCTTAATGACCATCGTGCAGTCGAAAGGCTTTAAACCCCATTAACCAAACAGCACACCACTACACCCAGATATATTTGGTTTATTTTACAAAAAAAAATAAATCTAAGAACACATTTGCAAATAATAAAAAAAGTGAAAAACATCAAATACCTATATTACAGAGCTCATGATCCAAGGAACTTGAGATACCTCTCTCTCTCTCTCTCTCTCTCTCTCTCTCTCTCTCTCTCTCTCTCTCTCTCTCTCTCTCTCTCTCTCTCTCTCTCTCTCTCCTCTGGATCATATCCCATAGTACCTCATTCCCAGCTGCTGCAAACCTGTACGGGTTCCCCTCTTTCCTTTTGTATGTAATATTCAATATATTTTTTTCAGGCATCTTCAGCGAGATCATTTTCGACTTTCCTGGCGCCGTACATGTTAACAATGTTAACACCACACATGGGTGGTCATTTAGCGAGTTGAATTGTAAATGATCGAATCACAACAAATTGACGGAGGGTTGAACGCTATTATCAATTTTAATTTTTATGAATTGTTTCTATGTGGCAACACTGCTTTCCACGCCTTCTGTGGTATATACACTGAGAGAGGTGCATGTCTCTCAGTGTATATACACTGAGAGAGGTGTATGTCTCTCAGTATATATACACTAAGAGTTGTATGTCTCTCAGTGTATATACACTGAGAGGTGTATGTCTCTCAGCGTATATACACTGAGAGGTGTAAGTCTCTTAGCGTATATACACTGAGAGGTGTATGTCTCTCAGCGTATATACATTGAGAGGTGTATGTCTTTCAGTGTATATACACAGAGATGTATGTCTCTCAATGTATATACACAGAGATGTATGTCTCTCAATGTATATACACTGAGAGGTGTATGTCTCTCAGCGTATATACATTGAGAGGTGTATGTCTCTCAGCGTATATACACTGAGAGATGTAAGTCTCTCAGTGTATATACACTGAGAGGTGTATGTCTCTCAGGGTATATACATTGAGAGGTGTATGTCTCTCAGTGTATATACACTGAGAGGTGTATGTCTCTCAGTGTATATACACTGAGAGGTGTATGTCTCTCAGTGTATATATACACTGAGAGGTATATATCTCTCAGCACATATATACACTGAGAGGTGTATGAAGATTTAGACACATACAACATCTGTATATCTTTATATGTAGACGTTTCGCCCACAAGTGGCTTTAGCATACAAATTCAAGGACATAATGAGAAGACTGTAGAACTCTATACAAAAGATGAGGTAATAAATCCCTCAGCGCTGAGGATACAGAGGAGCCTTAGGGATGTCAGGAAGTATTTCTTTAGCTTCTGGCTGATTGAAAAGTGGAATGACTCAGGTGAGGCAGTGGTAGAGCCAGACTCAATACACAGCTTCAAGAGTAGATATGACAAGAACACAAGAGGCCAGAAATCAGTGATGCCGCTCAAAGTAGCCTAGGATGCGGGGCCAGGAGCTAAGTCTCGATCCCCGCAAACTCTACTTGATGACTACACACACACACACACACATACACAAACACACACAATGGGCAAATACTCACATATACATACATACATACATACATACATACATACATACATACATACATACATACATACATACATACATACATACATACATACATACATACGTACATACATACATACATACATACATACATACATACATACATACATACATACATACATACATACATACATACATACGTACATACAAACATACATACATACATACATACATACATACATACATACATACATACATACATACATACATACATACGTACATACATACATACCATACATACTAATCCTTGTCAGCTATTCATTCAACTCAAAACGTTCCCCTACCTCGAATATTTTTTTCTTTATACCATCCTCTCTCTCTCTCTCTCTCTCTCTCTCTCTTTTTTTTTTTTTTTTTTTTTTTTTACACATGGTTTGACAAGGTTAAGGATCCCTAGCTTTATTGACAAGCTATTTACAGGTTAAGGATTCCTAACTTTATTGACAAGCTAAGAGCTGTTACCTACATCAGCTCA
The DNA here is from genome assembly GCF_038502225.1 of Cherax quadricarinatus. Classification (NCBI taxonomy): domain Eukaryota; kingdom Metazoa; phylum Arthropoda; class Malacostraca; order Decapoda; family Parastacidae; genus Cherax; species Cherax quadricarinatus. The sequence goes on along the minus strand of NC_091302.1, from coordinate 53,477,530 downwards.
TTTGAAAGCATTTTTATTGTTATGAGACATACAAGTAGGGAACAGGATGAAGTTGGAGCCATCTGTGGGCCAGCATTTTCATTTGATCAACTGACGTTATCTCGTTGACATCATTATGCTGAACGAATGTGTTCCATACTCGAGTCATCCTGGGTATGTATGATCTCAGATGGAGTGATGTTCTGGAGAAGGGTACAGCCAGAGTGAAGTTGCTGCTTTCTGCCCGTCTTGTGGCATAAAAGCTTGTTTCGCGCTGTCCTCGAAGTGGATCCAAGTGTGGTATTTTGACAATATTGGCCTTGTACATAACAGTAAGGCCACCCACATCCCTCCTATGTTGAAGGCTCTGCTGAAATGACAGATCCATCCAGGATGGGTCCAGGCGAGAGATGAGACGCCTTGCTCTGTTCTCTACTCTGTCAAGCAGTCGCAGATGAGAGGGGGGACAGGCAAACCAAGAAAGTGGAGCATACTCAAGGTGTGAGCGTACTTGTGCCTCGTACAGTATCTTGCAACCCCTACTGTCAAGCAGATGCGAGATACGGCGAAGTGCTGTAAGCTTCCTGGCTGCCTTGTTTGCAAGATTTACAACATGGTTCTTCATGGTTAGTTTGGAGTCAAATTTCACCCCAAGGATATCAACTTCTTCTCCAGGTGCCAACGTCCTCCCATTCATCCTTACTACTGCACCAGCATTACCATCATGGTGCCTAGAGACGATCATCATTTGCGTTTTCTCAGGTGCAAATGTTACTTGCCATCTATTTCCCCAAGCTGATATAGCTCTCAGCTGGTGATTGATGTAGCTTAGAGCAGCTGGCATTTCTTCTCTTGGATAAGTGAATGTCAGTGTACAGTCGTCTGCATATGCATGTGATTCTGGGATGAGATGAAGAAGGTCGTTGAAGTAGACATTCCATAACAGTGGACCCAGCACACTTCCTTGTGGAACGCTTGCCCCAATAGGATGTCTTGCTGATTCCGTTCCATTGAGGACTACACTTAGAGATCTACCATGAAGGTAATCACTGAGGAGACATAGCGTAGAGCCTGCAATTCCCAGTGCTTGAAGTTTTGCTAAGAGGCCCTGGTGCCACACCCGGTCGAAAGCGCCAGCAATGTCTCTCTCTCTCTCTCTCTCTCTCTCTCTCTCTCTCTCTCTCTCTCTCTCTCTCTCTCTCTCTCTCTCTCTCTCTCTCTCTCTCTCTCTCTCTATTTCTATCTCTCTCTCTCTTTCTCTCTCGACAATATATTATTATTATTAATTATAGTTACAGAGAAGCACTAAACTCGTAGGAGGTAGTCAGACCAGATTTGAGGTAGGGAAAGTTAACTCTAATCCCGCGGATCAAGAGACTTTCTTCGCAGTCATCAAGGCCCATCCTTGATGACTGTGAAGCGCTAAAACTTACGTGGGCATATATATATATATATATATATATATATATATATATATATATATATATATATATATATATATATATATATATATATATATATATATATATATATATATATATATATATATATATATATATATATATATATATATATATATATATATATATATATGCAAAACAACCACTGTGAAAGAACAGAGAAGTTCCAAGCACTTTCGTGACTACTCACATTATCAAGGAACAATGAAAGTAAAGCATCAAAGGAGAGTATATAGAGGGGTAGCCCACACCTCACTATCAGATCCCACAACACCTGACGCGAGACAGCAGACCCGCAGGCCGAACCAGACAGGTCCTTCACACAACCCACCAACAAACTATTCTACCCAAGAAATAAGAAATTTAAAAAATTATTATTTGTCCAATGTATTATTAAATTCTTCCCAAATTCTATTATTATAAATGGATCTAATTTATACAGTTTATATATATATATATATATATATATATATATATATATATTTTTTTTTTTTTTTTTTTTATTATCACACCGGCCGATTCCCACCAAGGCAGGGTGGCCCGAAAAAGAAAAACTTTCACCATCATTCACTCCATCACTGTCTTGCCAGAAGGGTGCTTTACACTACAGTTTTTAAACTGCAACATTAACACCCCTCCTTCAGAGTGCAGGCACTGTACTTCCCATCTCCAGAACTCAAGTCCGGCCTGCCGGTTTCCCTGAATCCCTTCATAAATGTTACTTTGCTCACACTCCAACAGCACGTCAAGTATTAAAAACCATTTGTCTCCATTCACTCCTATCAAACACGCTCACGCATGCCTGCTGGAAGTCCAAGCCCCTCGCACACAAAACCTCCTTTACCCCCTCCCTCCAACCCTTCCTAGGCCGACCCCTACCCCGCCTTCCTTCCACTACAGACTGATACACTCTTGAAGTCATTCTGTTTCGCTCCATTCTCTCTACATGTCCGAACCACCTCAACAACCCTTCCTCAGCCCTCTGGACAACAGTTTTGGTAATCCCGCACCTCCTCCTAACTTCCAAACTACGAATTCTCTGCATTATATTCACACCACACATTGCCCTCAGACATGACATCTCCACTGCCTCCAGCCTTCTCCTCGCTGCAACATTCATCACCCACGCTTCACACCCATATAAGAGCGTTGGTAAAACTATACTCTCATACATTCCCCTCTTTGCCTCCAAGGACAAAGTTCTTTGTCTCCACAGACTCCTAAGTGCACCACTCACTCTTTTTCCCTCATCAATTCTATGATTCACCTCATCTTTCATAGACCCATCCGCTGACACGTCCACTCCCAAATATCTGAATACGTTCACCTCCTCCATACTCTCTCCCTCCAATCTGATATTCAATCTTTCATCACCTAATCTTTTTGTTATCCTCATAACCTTACTCTTTCCTGTATTCACCTTTAATTTTCTTCTTTTGCACACCCTACCAAATTCATCCACCAATCTCTGCAACTTCTCTTCAGAATCTCCCAAGAGCACAGTGTCATCAGCAAAGAGCAGATGTGACAACTCCCACTTTGTGTGTGATTCTTTATCTTTTAACTCCACGCCTCTTGCCAAGACCCTCGCATTTACTTCTCTTACAACCCCATCTATAAATATATTAAACAACCACGGTGACATCACACATCCTTGTCTAAGGCCTACTTTTACTGGGAAAAAATTTCCCTCTTTCCTACATACTCTAACTTGAGCCTCACTATCCTCGTAAAAACTCTTCACTGCTTTCAGTAACCTACCTCCTACACCATACACTTGCAACATCTGCCACATTGCCCCCCTATCCACCCTGTCATACGCCTTTTCCAAATCCATAAATGCCACAAAGACCTCTTTAGCCTTATCTAAATACTGTTCACTTATATGTTTCACTGTAAACACCTGGTCCACACACCCCCTACCTTTCCTAAAGCCTCCTTGTTCATCTGCTATCCTATTCTCCGTCTTACTCTTAATTCTTTCAATTATAACTCTACCATACACTTTACCAGGTACACTCAACAGACTTATCCCCCTATAATTTTTGCACTCTCTTTTATCCCCTTTGCCTTTATACAAAGGAACTATGCATGCTCTCTGCCAATCCCTAGGTACCTTACCCTCTTCCATACATTTATTAAATAATTGCACCAACCACTCCAAAACTATATCCCCACCTGCTTTTAACATTTCTATCTTTATCCCATCAATCCCGGCTGCCTTACCCCCTTTCATTTTACCTACTGCCTCACGAACTTCCCCCACACTCACAACTGGCTCTTCCTCACTCCTACAAGATGTTATTCCTCCTTGCCCTATACACGAAATCACAGCTTCCCTATCTTCATCAACATTTAACAATTCCTCAAAATATTCCTTCCATCTTCCCAATACCTCTAACTCTCCATTTAATAACTCTCCTCTCCTATTTTTAACTGACAAATCAATTTGTTCTCTAGGCTTTCTTAACTTGTTAATCTCACTCCAAAACTTTTTCTTATTTTCAACAAAATTTGTTGATAACATCTCACCCACTCTCTCATTTGCTCTCTTTTTACATTGCTTCACCAATCTCTTAACCTCTCTCTTTTTCTCCATATACTCTTCCCTCCTTGCATCACTTCTACTTTGTAAAAACTTCTCATATGCTAACTTTTTCTCCCTTACTACTCTCTTTACATCATCATTCCACCAATCGCTCCTCTTCCCTCCTGCACCCACTTTCCTGTAACCACAAACTTCTGCTGAACACTCTAACACTACATTTTTAAACCTACCCCATACCTCTTCGACCCCATTGCCTATGCTCTCATTAGCCCATCTATCCTCCAATAGCTGTTTATATCTTACCCTAACTGCCTCCTCTTTTAGTTTATAAACCTTCACCTCTCTCTTCCCTGATGCTTCTATTCTCCTTGTATCCCATCTACCTTTTACTCTCAGTGTAGCTACAACTAGAAAGTGATCTGATATATCTGTGGCCCCTCTATAAACATGTACATCCTGAAGTCTACTCAACAGTCTTTTATCTACCAATACATAATCCAACAAACTACTGTCATTTCGCCCTACATCATATCGTGTATACTTATTTATCCTCTTTTTCTTAAAATATGTATTACCTATAACTAAACCCCTTTCTATACAAAGTTCAATCAAAGGGCTCCCATTATCATTTACACCTGGCACCCCAAACTTACCTACCACACCCTCTCTAAAAGTTTCTCCTACTTTAGCATTCAAGTCCCCTACCACAATTACTCTCTCACTTGGTTCAAAGGCTCCTATACATTCACTTAACATCTCCCAAAATCTCTCTCTCTCCTCTGCATTCCTCTCTTCTCCAGGTGCATACACGCTTATTATGACCCACTTCTCGCATCCAACCTTTACTTTAATCCACATAATTCTTGAATTTACACATTCATATTCTCTTTTCTCCTTCCATAACTGATCATTTAACATTACTGCTACCCCTTCCTTTGCTCTAACTCTCTCAGATACTCCAGATTTAATCCCATTTATTTCCCCCCACTGAAACTCTCCTACCCCCTTCAGCTTTGTTTCGCTTAGGGCCAGGACATCCAACTTCTTTTCATTCATAACATCAGCAATCATCTGTTTCTTGTCATCCGCACTACATCCACGCACATTTAAGCAACCCAGTTTTATAAAGTTTTTCTTCTTCTCTTTTTTAGTAATTGTATACAGGAGAAGGGGTTACTAGCCCATTGCTCCCGGCATATATATATATATATATATATATATATATATATATACATATATATATATAACATATATATATATACATATATATATATATATAAATGTATATATATGTATATATATGTATATATATATATATATATATAAAGTATATATATATATATATGTATATATATATATGTTTATATATATATATATATATATATATATATATATATATATATATATATATATATATATATATATATATATATATATATATATATATTTGAAGGGAGATGAGATTATATATAATCTCATCTTCCTTGGACCAGCATCTTCAAGGTCGTTCCGGATGCTGCATCTCTGCTTAATTTAAGAAAATAGTAACTAAATAAACTCGTTAGATGATCTGATTTGATCCGACGAGGGAGACGTTATGTCCATTTCCTGGTATCAAGGACCCTTCCCCAACATCAAGACAACTTCCTCTGAAAAGGTTTAAAGAGGAACAAAAAAAAGAGTCCTTTCTCTCGTTGACAGGTGGTGTCCTGGTTGTCCCAGGACACAGGCAGGTGTCCTGGTTGTTCCCAGGACACAAGCAGGTGTCCCGGTTGTCCCAGGACACAGGCAGGTGTCCTGGTTGTTCCCAGGACACAAGCAGGTGTCCCGGTTGTCCCAGGACACAGGCAGGTGTCCTGGTTGTTCCCAGGACACAGACAGGTGTCCTAGCTGCACCCAGGACACAGACAGGTATCCTGGCTGCCCCCAGGACACAGGCAGGTGCTTAGCAACTGAGGTAAATGTACTCCAGATGGCCATGTACGTTCTCAAGGTCATGAGGCAGACAGACACACACACGCTCTAGGTGAGTACACCTAGAGTGCAGGTGACGTGTGTACTCACCTAGAGTGCAGAAGGCGTGTGTACTCACCTATTATTATTATTATTATAATCAAAGGGGAAGCGCTAAACCCGGAGGATTATACAGCGCCTGGGGGGGATGTGGAAGGCATTCAGGCTTAATTTGGGGAACTGGAGCACAGATCCAATTCTCTAAATCAAGAGCCCCTCACCAACATCAAGGAACCTTCCTTGAGGGGGTGTACTCACCTAGAGTGCAGGTGATGTGTGTGTACTCACCTAGAGTGCAGGTGATGTGTACACTCACCTAGAGTGCAAGTGGCATGTGTGTACTCACCTAGAGTGCAGGAGACATGGAGGTGCCAGACTCTCTGAGCACGTGACCCGTGACGTCACTCTATTTACACTCTTCCCCTTGTAAAAAAAAAAAAAAACACACACACACACACACAGTTCTCAGTTTGTCAACAACTTTCTGTGTTTTTGTCTCCCACAACTTTACAAATTATGGCAAATTTTTGGTTTCAGAAAAAAAAGTTGGGCGTCAACTCCAGCAGCGAGTCATTCACATCTCGCGTCTGCCAGAGATTCATTATATATTCCTCACTGAAATTCCATTTTTCGTATTTTGTGACTCGTGTAATGACCACTGTATAATGAACCGGGGGTCACCAGGATGTTCGTGTGTGTGTCTTAATGAAATTAATTCATGGTAAGTATGTAAAACACACACACACACATACAACACACGTATTTCCATACATTGCTAAATCATACACAAGCAACTTTAGGGATTGTCAAGAGTTGCCTGCTACTAATAACATCAAGCAATTTTAACAAACGTTTCAGAATTCAACATTATCTCTTTGCTTCGTATCTTCCCTAATGTTTAATTAAGATCGATGTATATGTCGTCAGTGGCGGGTGTTGTTCACCGGACGTGGCGATGTTCGCTGTAATGTAACCGGTGTGTGTGTGTGTGGGTGTTAAATTCCACTTAATTCAGAGAGGGTATTGAGTGGAGCAAGTTAACTGAGGTGAGTGATCAGACTGTGTAGAGTCATCACACTCTGGCCACCACACGGCAGGAATCCTTGCCAGTCATCACTGTTGCATCCTGCTCTAGTGAGACACTTTCCTACATCCATCTTCAGTCCATCCTTCCTTACAACGAGCTTCTTATTCCCGCTTTATTGCCTTTCCTTTAAAACTATTGTCACCAGATATCCATCCGCGTGAAGCAGAATATGCTAAGAAAATGAATTTGTTATTATCCTATCCATCACAACACTCGCCCATGGCACTCTTATTTCAGGAAGTAATGTGGGCTAGCATCTCACACAGCAGCAGCATCAACAAAGCACATTCACTAAACACAATCTGGTCAGAGTCACTTCGGAGCCGAGTGAAAGAGGTAGTGTTTGGAAGCCTGCGATGGGGTGATGCTCCCTCCACCGAGTCTTGACCAATACTGGTGCTTCCGTCTACTGCCAGCTCGGATATTCCCTGCCACAGCTCAGCATGGCAGACTCAGCACCCTGGCTATCACTGTAAAAAACACAGACTGTGTTTACAATCGCGTCGCTGTCGGCAAGCAGACCAGTCGCTGCTCCTGGAAGAAATGCCAAAGATGTTCTCACTGGTGGTGGAGAAATAAAGTCGCTGGTGTAAATGGGATGGGAAAAAGGTCGCACCGGTACATCAATGACGTCCTAATCTCTGATACCCAACACTGGTACATCAGTGTTGGCTTGATGTCTTATAGCCAACACTGGTTCCCCAGTGTTGGCTTGATCGCCCCACAGGGTATATACACCCAGAGTATACATGTGAATTAACTTGTCGCTATGTCTATTATTATGAAGATGTGTATACACTCCAGGTATGAGGGAACCCCGGTGGTATCAGGAGGTATAAGTTAACTCTCCAGGTATGAGGGAACCCCAGTGGTATCAGGAGGTATAAGTTAACTCTCCAGGTATGAGGGAACCCCGGTGGTATCAGGAGGTATAAGTTAACTCTCCAGATATGAGGGAACCCCAGTGGTATCAGGAGGTTTAAGTTAACTCTCCAGGTATGAGGGAACCCCAGTGGTATCAGGAGGTATAAGTTAACTCTCCAGGTATGAGGGAACCCCGGTGGTATCAGGAGGTATAAGTTAACTCTCCAGATATGAGGGAACCCCAGTGGTATCAGGAGGTATAAATTAACTCTCCAAATTTGATCGTGGTATCTGTGGCAAGAATTCAATACATGCTGACAACTAGAGCGAAAGGGACATGTAAGTATTCACTTAGAACACCTTTATTGAGCACGTTTCGGTCCTGTCACCTTGAACACTTCAAATACACGTGTTTGCAGCATCACTTCAAATACAGATGTATGCAGCATTGCATGTCAACACTATGCAGTCTCCAGGAATATTGATCATGTCTGGGATTATTAACTCTCCACCATGGCGATGCGTGATGTGACGTCGTGACTTGACAGGCATTACCAAGAGTGACATGACCGACACATTTCCGGGGGCATCCCACGGTGCTGGTAAAGAGCTTTTGATCCCAGGATTTTAAGCTACCCTTCCCTCTCTTGGATCAAACTATGTTGACTCTCACTATGCTGGTGCTGTGTTCCCAACTGGGTTAGTGCTCTTAGTTCCAATGGTTAAGCTAATATAGAAGCTGTGACGAAAAGTCGATGATTGTTGTGATTACAGTGTATATGCAAGGTATGTACATGGTATATACAAGCTATATATATGAAAATATATGGTATATATAGTATATATATATATATATATATATATATATATATATATATATATATATATATATATATATATATATATATTCATATTATTTTATTTTATTATCACACTGGCCGATTCCCACCAAGGCAGGGTGGCTCAAAAAAGAAAAACTTTCACCATCATTCACTCCATCACTGTCTTGCCAGAAGGGTGCTTTACACTACAGTTTTTAAACTGCAACATTAACACCCCTCCTTCAGAGTGCGGGCACTGTACTTCCCATCTCCAGGACTCAAGTCCGGCCTGCCGGTTTCCCTGAACCCTTTCATAAATGTTACTTTGCTCACACTCCAACAGCACGTCAAGTATTAAAAACCATTTGTCTCCATTCACTCCTATCAAACACGCTCACGCATGCCTGCTGGAAGTCCAAGCCCCTCGCACTCAAAACCTCCTTTACCCCCTCCCTCCAACCTTTCCTAGGCCGACCCCTACCCCGCCTTCCTTCCACTAAAGACTGATACACTCTTGAAGTCATTCTGTTTCGCTCCATTCTCTCTACATGTCCGAACCACCTCAACAACCCTTCCTCAGCCCTCTGGACAACAGTTTTGGTAATCCCGCACCTCCTCCTAACTTCCAAACTACGAATTCTCTGCATTTTATATATATATATATATATATATATATATATATATATATATATATATATATATACATACATATATATATATATATATATATATATATATATATATATATATATATATATATATATATATATATATATATATATATATATATATATATATATATATATATATATATATGTATGTATATACATGGTATATACATGGTATATTCCTAGTACATATCGAGGTAAAGTGATGCGGGCATGTCCTCTCGTGACCTGACACACTCAGCTTCACCAGCAGTGTGCAGCTGTCACGATCTATTGACCTCAACATATTCAACTTGCCTTAAAATAAAGAAAAAGAGGCAACTCCCACCAGACCTTCAAATAAACATCAATTTGTTTTTTCCCATGTTAAGTTGCAACATTTGACGTCCTCGCGTAACACGGACTTAAACACACACCTTCACTACCTTCAGAGTCCTGGGCGATGTATATGCAAAGTATATCATCTTAGACCACTGCCACCGAGGTATCGCAACAAATATTGCACTGGTTGATGGAGCCAATGTTCCGGAGAGAAGGACTGCTACATCGGTTCAGTCTTGTAGCTGAGGTGAAAACGTGGAAATGTAGATATGTTTATGCTGGAAGCATTTTGTAGGGTGTGGCGTCAGCACTGGCAGTGAGTGGCTTACCTAGGCTTCTCAGGTGTGATAGCCAGGTAGTGTAACTTTACTAGCGTAGTAGGCAGGTAGTATGACTGGTACTATTGTAGTAGGCAGGTAGTGTGACTGGTACTATTGTAGTAGGCAGGTAGTGTGACTGGTACTATTGTAGTAGGCAGGTAGTGTGACTGGTTCTAGTGTAGTAGGCAGGTAGTGTGACTGGTTCTAGTGTAGTAGGCAGGTAGTGTGACTGGTACTATTGTAGTAGGCAGGTAGTGTGACTGGTTCTAGTGTAGTAGGCAGGTAGTGTGACTGGTTCTAGTGTAGTAGGCAGGTAGTGTGACTGGTACTATTATAGTAGGCAGGTAGTGTGACTGGTAGTATTGTAGTAGGCAGGTAGTGTGACTGGTTCTAGTGTAGTAGGCAGGTAGTGTGACTGGTACTATTGTAGTAGGCAGGTAGTGTGACTGGTACTATTGTAGTAGGCAGGTAGTGTGACTGGTACTATTGTAGTAGGCAGGTAGTGTGACTGGTACTATTGTAGTAGGCAGGTAGTGTGACTGGTACTATTGTAGTAGGCAGGTAGTGTGACTGGTACTATTGTAGTAGGCAGGTAATGTGACTGGTACTATTGTAGTAGGCAGGTAGTGTGACTGGTATTAATGTAGTAGGCAGGTAGTGTGACTGGTACTAGTGTAGTAGGCAGGTAGTGTGACTGGTACTAGTGTAGTAGGCAGGTAGTGTGACTGGTACTAGTGTAGTAGGCAGGTAGTGTGACTGGTACTAGTGTAGTAGGCAGGCAGTGTGACTGGTACTAGCGTAGTAGGCAGGCAGTGTGACTGGTACTAGTGTAGTAGGCAGGCAGTGTGACTGGTACCATATAAGTACTAGAAAGATTGGTACTAGTTAAGTACTAGAAGGAATGGTACTAGTTAATTTAGGTTAGTGCTAGTGACTTAGCAACTAATAAAAAGAATATATAATAATTCGGTGACAAGGTCTGGCAGCTCGGTTTCAGTCAAGCTTAATCGTGGTATAAGCATTGACAACAAGAATGCTAGTATGCCTGCTGACATTCCTAACAGAAAGAGAGCCAGTGTGCGTGCTGACATTCCTGACACTTCTCAGGTTTCGTGTTAAGCTCTCTGACTAGAGTTCAGATCACGCAAGACCATGTAACTTCAGCGTGTCTGGCCCACCACACTCCCTCTAAGTGCTGTCTGACCCACCACCAGCCTCCTGGATCCTGTCTGGCCCACCACCAGCATCCTGGATCCTGTCTGACCCACCACCAGCCTCCTGGATCCTGTCTGACCTACCACCAACATAGTGGATCCTGTCTGACCCACTATCAGCTTCCTAGATGCTGTCTGACCCACCACCAGCCTCCTGGATCCTGTCTGGCCCACCACCAGCATCTTGGATCCTGACTGACCCACTACCAGCATCCTGGATGCTATATGACCCACCACCAGCCTCCTGGATCCTGTCTGGCCCACCACCAGCATCTTGGATCCTGTCTGACCCACTACGAGCATCCTGGATGCTGTTTGACCTACCACCAGCATCCTGGATCCTGTCTGACCCACCACCAGCCTCCTAAACCCTGTCTTACCAACCAGCATCCTGGATCCTGTCTGACCCACCACCAGCCTCCTGGATGGATCCTGTCTGACCCACTACGAGCATCCTGGATGCTGTCTGACCCACCACCAGCATCCTGGATGCTGTCTAACCCACCACCAGCACCCTGGATCCTGTTTGACCCACCACCAGCCTCCTGAGCCCTGTCTGACCCACCACCAGCATCCTGGATCTTATCTGGCCCACCACCAGCCTCCTGGATCCTGTCTGACCCACCACCAGCCTCCTAGATCCTGTCTGACCCATCACCAGCCTCCTGGATCCTGTCTGACCCACCACCAGCATCCTGGATCCTGTCTGACCCATCACCAGCCTCCTGGATCCTGTTTGACCCACCACCATCCTCCTGAACCCTGGCTGACCCACCACCAGCATCCTGGATCCTGTTTGACCCACCATCAGCCTCCTGAACCCTGTCTAACCCACCATCAGCATCCTGGATCCTGTCTGACCCACCACCAGCCTCCTGGATCCTGTCTGACCCACCACCAGCATCCTGGATGCTGTTGTGGACTCATGCTCGAGTCCCAGATCACAAAATTTATTCCGTAATATCTTCCAGTTTATTTACCTTGCCTCGCAGATGTTACCTGGGAGAAAACTATCCCTGGATTTTTTCATTTTATTATTTTTAAACATATTTACTGAGGATTGTCGCCTACAGCGGCAGCTTTAATGAACATAGAGGCTCACAGTTATTCGGCATTTATGAAGCAAATAATTTCTTCCAGTTTGTTTCCAGGAATACGAAAGATTAACTCGAAATGACTTGCTGTGACTGACTAGGTGTTGTGTGGACACCAAGTGAACACTAATGACTTGCTGTGACTGACCAGGTGTTACGTGAACACCAGGTGAACACTAATGACTTGCTGTGACTGACCAGGTGTTACGTGAACACCAGGTGAACACTAATGACTTGCTGTGACTGACCAGGTGTTACGTGAACACCAGGTGAACACTCAAGACTTGCTACAATAAACATATTGAAACATACTGAAAATAGGCAAATCGAAATAGGTATATTTCAGATTTTATTTTTTTTTTCACGAAAAGTGAACTTTCAAAGGATGTAAAGGCGAAAAAACTTATTTTGGGACAAAAATAGCTGAAAAAATTTGAGTACTAACTTAATATTAAAATTTGAAGGGTAAATCGTCGAAATTATTCCCTGAGTTTCTGTCTGATTATTTGAGAAACTTTGCTCATCCAACTAATTACCACTACAAACCCATAATTACAAGGGGGTAATTAACTCTGAAGACATTCAATTACCGCAGGGATCATATTGCTGTTTGTTCACTTTTAACGAAATGTTGATGACCCACTGAGGGGGAGTGTTCTAACCCAGTGGCTTGTTGGGTTCACGACTGGCTTGTTGCGTTCACGACTGGCTTGCTGGGTTTACGACTGGCTTGTTGGGTTCACGAGTGGCTTGTTGGGTTCACGAGTGGCTTGTTGGGTTCATGACTGTCTTGTTGGGTTCACGACTTTCTTGTTGGGTTCACGATTGTCTTGTTGGGTTCACGATTGCCTTGTTGGGTTCATGACTGGCTTGCTGGGTTCAAGACTGTCTTGTTGGGTTCACGATTGTCTTGTTGGGGTCGCGATTGTCTTGTTGGGTTCACGACTGGCTTGCTGGGTTCACGACTGTCTTGTTGGGTTCACGATTGTCTTGTTGGGTTCACGATTGTCTTGTTGGGTTCACGACTGTCTTGTTGGGTTCACGATTGTCTTGTTGGGTTCACGACTGGCTTGTTGGGTTCACGACTGGCTCGTTGGGTTCACGATTGTCTTGTTGGGTTCACGACTGGCTTGTTGGGTTCACGACTGGCTTGTTGGGTTCACGAGTGGCTTGTTGGGTTCACGACTGGCTTGTTGGGTTCACGAGTGGCTTGTTTGGTTCACGATTGGCTTGTTGGGTTCACGAGTGGCTTGTTGGGTTCACGACTGGCTTGTTGGGTTCACGAGTGGCTTGTTGGGATCACGACTGGCTTGTTGGGTTCACGATTGTCTTGTTGGGTTCACGACTGGCTTGTTGGGTTCACGACTGGCTTGTTGGGTTCACGATTGTCTTGTTTGGTTCACGACTGTCTTGCTCTGCATTATTGATCCCCAAAGCACCTTCACTTGTGCTAACCTGACATCACCTGCACCTAACCCATCGTAATTCACATGACATCACCTGCACCTGACCTATCGTAATTCACCTGACATCACCTGCACCTGACCTATCGTAATTCACCTGACATCACCTGCACCTGACCTATCGTAATTCACCTGACATCACCTGCACCTAACCCATCGTAATTCACCTGACATCACCTGCACCTAACCCATCGTAATTCACCTGACATCACCTGCACCTGACCTATCGTAATTCACCTGACATCACCTGCACCTAACCCATCGTAATTCACCTGACATCACCTGCACCTGACCTATCGTAATTCACCTGACATCACCTGCACCTGACCTATCGTAATTCACCTGACATCACCTGCACCTGACCTATCTTCTGCTTCTTTACAGAGAACTCCTCTGTTCACATTTATTTCTGAACGTGTTTGAAGTACACAAGAACACTTCAATACTCTTACGTTCTTCATTCCCCTTGTTGGTTGATAAAAATTATGCTATCTTAATGGAGGAGAGGGAAGACAGAGAGAGAGAGAGAGAGAGAGAGAGAGAGAGAGAGAGAGAGAGAGAGAGAGAGAGAGAGAGAGAGAGAGAGAGAGAGAGAGAGAGAAGGCAGAAATGTATCATTATATTACCAGCTAGTAAATGTAAATCATATAAATTTTGGGAACTCTACCTAATATCAAGGAAGGGCAACTTCACCAGACACACACACACACACACACACACACACACACACACACACACACACACATACTCGTAGGTCAACCATCCACTGGCGTAGGTCAACCATCCACTGGCGTAGGTCAACCATCCACTGGCGTAGGTCAACCATCCACTGGCGTAGGTCAACCATCCACTGGCGTAGGTCAACCATCCACTGGCGTAGGTCAACCATCCACTGGCGTAGGTCAACCATCCACTGGCTTAGGTCAACCATCCACTGGCTTAGGTCAACCATCCACTGGCGTAGGTCAACCATCCACTGGCGTAGGTCAACCATCCACTGGCGTAGGTCAACCATCCACTGGCGTAGGTCAACCATCCACTGGCGTAGGTCAACCATCCACTGGCTTAGGTCAACCATCCACTGGCGTAGGTCAACCATCCACTGGCGTAGGTCAACCATCCACTGGCTTAGGTCAACCATCCACTGGCTTAGGTCAACCATCCACTGGCGTAGGTCAACCATCCACTGGCGTAGGTCAACCATCCACTGGCTTAGGTCAACCATCCACTGGCGTAGGTCAACCATCCACTGGCGTAGGTCAACCATCCACTGGCTTAGGTCAACCATCCACTGGCGTAGGTCAACCATCCACTGGCGTAGGTCAACCATCCACTGGCGTAGGTCAACCATCCACTGGCGTAGGTCAACCATCCACTGGCGTAGGTCAACCATCCACTGGCGTAGGTCAACCATCCACTGGCGTAGGTCAACCATCCAATGGCGTAGGTCAACCATCCACTGGCGTAGGTCAACCATCCACTAGCGTAGGTCAACCATCCACTGGCTTACGTAGACAAATGACTCACTTCAGTCATGGACATCTTAGCTTCCCTACCTAATTCCCATCCTCTAAACCTCTCTTCCCTTCCTTCTTCCACCCCCGGTGGAGGAAGGAAGGAATGTTATACATTCCCCTCCCGGGGGGGGGGGACACATAAGAACACCGAGGTTGGAACCCCGGTGGAACCCTGGCCCGTGTACCAGCGGTGAAGAACGCACACACAGAGTACCACCGATGAACTGACCGGGTCACTCACCAAAAAGTTTGTATAGATGAGCCAGGTGCGGCGCCACCAATGATCAATAACAATTATTTTTCTTTATTTTTCTTCTGGCAATGACACCTTTTGTTTTCATTTCGTTCCACAAAAGGAAACCAAAATTATTTTTGATAAAACCGAACCCGTTTATATTGTGACAAGTATTGTATGTTGTTGTTGTTGTAGTTGTAGTAATAGTTGTTGTTATTATTACTATTATTATTATTATTATTATTATTGCTAATATTATTATTATGAGTTATAGTTGAGAGACAAATAGACAGAGACAGAGATAGATAGATAGATAGATAGACAGAGAGAGAGAGAGAGAGAGAGAGAGAGAGAGAGAGAGAGAGAGAGAGAGAGAGAGAGAGAGAGAGAGAGAGAGAGAGAGAGAGAGAGAGAGAGAGAGAGAGAGAGAGAGAGAGAGAGAGAGAGAGAGAGAGAGAGAGAGAGAGAGAGAGAGAGAGAGAGAGAGAGAGAGAGAGAGAGTTACATTCGTTTCCGTCAAGCTAATCACAAATTAATCACATTTACCTTACCAACGCTAACTTAGAGTTGATTTCCCCCGAGTTATTCTGGCCACATGATTTTCAGTTATTCTAACACAGAGCTTCATAGTACACGTCTTAATTAACACGCTCTGATAACTAAGTTACGTTGGTTAATCGAGGTTAAAGCCTATCATCTATACGAGGGTTATCAAGGTTCCACACCACCAGTCAAGATTACTTTAACATGTTATATAGGGATTACCGCATATTCTCAGTGGATTTACACTGAGAGATACACACCTCTCCGTGTGTGTGTATATATATATATATATATATATATATATATATATATATATATATATATATATATATATATATATATATATATATATATTCACGGAGAGGTGTGTATCTATCAGGAACTGGATTTGTTCTCTTGTTCTCCTGTTCTGCATGACGAAGCTGAGTGATGCACATCTGATCTGAGTTTATGTTCACCAAACCTGTGAGATGTTTCCCTCTTGTGCTTCCCACTGCTCTGTTTATGTCGCATGTTGTGTTTATGATGCATGTTGTGTTTATGTTGCATGTTGTGTTTATGATGCATGTTGTGTTTATGTTGCATGTTGTGTTTATGTTGCATGTTGTGTTTATGATGCATGTTGTGTTTATGTTGCATGTTGTGTTTATGTTGCATGTTGTGTTTATGTCGCATGTTGTGTTTATGATGCATGTTGTGTTTATGATGCATGTTGTGTTTATGATGCATGTTGTGTTTATGTTGCATGTTGTGTTTATGATGCATGTTGTGTTTATGTTGCATGTTGTGTTTATGTCGCATGTTGTGTTTATGATGCATGTTGTGTTTATGTTGCATGTTGTGTTTATGTTGCATGTTGTGTTTATGTTGCATGTTGTGTTTATGTTGCATGTTGTGTTTATGTTGCATGTTGTGTTTATGTTGCATGTTGTGTTTATGTTGCATGTTGTGTTTATGTTGCATGTTGTGTTTATGATGCATGTTGTGTTTATGATGCATGTTGTGTTTATGATGCATGTTGTGTTTATGATGCATGTTGTGTTTATGTTGCATGTTGTGTTTATGATGCATGTTGTGTTTATGTTGCATGTTGTGTTTATGTTGCATGTTGTGTTTATGTTGCATGTTGTGTTTATGTTGCATGTTGTGTTTATGTAGCATGTTGTGTTTATGTAGCATGTTGTGTTTATGTTGCATGTTGTGTTTATGATGCATGTTGTGTTTATGTTGCATGTTGTGTTTATGTTGCATGTTGTGTTTATGTTGCATGTTGTGTTTATGTCGCATGTTGTGTTTATGTCGCATGTTGTGTTTATGTCGCATGTTGTGTTTATGTTGCATGTTGTGTTTATGTCGCATGTTGTGTTTATGTCGCATGTTGTGTTTATGTTGCATGTTGTGTTTATGTCGCATGTTGTGTTTATGTTGCATGTTGTGTTTATGTTGCATATTTCCCATTTCGAGGCGAGATGAAGTAGTCTAAACTGAAAATTTCAATCAATAGCTTACTGTGCATCCTATATCCATCCTGTAGAATTACAGGTGATAGCGAGAGAGATTATGGAGACGCCAGAAACTCAGAAAGCATGAGCTAAAACGGTAAATAGGATTACGCGTGTGTCTACATTATTTACAAATTTGCCGTCAGTATATAATCAGTTTAATATCAAGGAACCAAATTTAGACTAGTCACTAGTCACTTCTCCATTGATCATTTTGTTAGCCATTATGCTGGCCAAGTTCATTAACTGATAACCGAGAATCAGTAATTATCAAGGAATCAAGGTCATAACTTTAGTACCAATACAATAACAAACAGTTGAATTTATAATGTAGGACCACAATTATTAATTACGTCTATAATTACCATAATTGCTATCATTTTTATATGACGAATTGTTAAGATGAGGCGATGTAGCCCGGCCAGTGACAGTGTTCACATCTGGGTGAAATTAATTTTTTTATCAGTTTTAACATAAGAAGGGAGGAACACTGCAATAGGCCTGTTGGCCCACACT
The DNA here is from genome assembly GCF_038502225.1 of Cherax quadricarinatus. Classification (NCBI taxonomy): domain Eukaryota; kingdom Metazoa; phylum Arthropoda; class Malacostraca; order Decapoda; family Parastacidae; genus Cherax; species Cherax quadricarinatus. The sequence goes on along the minus strand of NC_091302.1, from coordinate 53,459,365 downwards.
AGGCAGGTCCTACACAAATCCAACCCACTTTATTTGTAATTAATTAAACAGGGGATTACTGGTGATTTTCTCCTTGGGATACTCTAAACAAAGCAATACCAAGTGTATAAGTCTTCCACGGAGTGCTGAAGTGCTCTTGTTTTGTGTATATATCTTGTATATTTGTTGTGTGCAGATATTATCTTGCGTATTTGTTATATACACAAATAACCTGCACATAAAAGAGAGAAGCTTACGACGACGTTTCGGTCAGACTTGGACCATTGACAAAGTCACACTAACCAGAAGTGGAGCAGGACGGCTATATATAGGCAGGAAGAGGTGGTGGTGGTAGTAGTAGTAGTAGTAGTAGTAGTAGTAGTAGTACAAGAATGGTATATAATACTGACAAGATGAAATTAAGACACATGCGCAACACCCGGGCATCCCTATCGTGTATCGTTCCAGTCACGGTATTGTGCCTTTTCTGTTATTTATGTATTTGTTATATATTTAAAGTTCTACTTACTTCTGGATACTTATTACGAAATTATTCCAGTCTTCATTTGCTTTATCGTTACAGTACTTAACCATCCAGCAAGGTATTAAAGTTTTTTCTGGAAGTTTATTCCTTGTCTAGGTATTTACTTAGTAGAATGACACGTAGTATCTGAACCTTACCCTTTGATCTAACTGACTCTGTAACTGACCTGTGGTTGATATTCAACTCCTCGCTGTATCCTTAGGGGCCATGCAGCACCTGGGGAATAGAAGGTAATCAGGTTTGATCAGAGGAATTGAAGGGATAGCTTAATTTACACGTATCATGTACCTTTCATCAGCATTGAGATCCCTTCCCTGAAGGGTTCTATACTTCCCCTCAGTCGCCACCAGCGATTAGGCACATAATTAACTGTTTCTCATAACCTAACATGATTTTTTTTATCCAATCTCTTAACTATCTACTATCCACTAATACTACTACCCTTCACCACCGCTACTAATACCCTTGACCACTACTATCACTACTACCCTTCACCACCACTACTGCCACCCTTGACCACTACTATTTTTCATCTCAGCCCCAGAGAAGTGTAGTATATTCCTCTTGTTTCTATGCCTATAACAGAATTTTCTGTATATGTAGAAAGCCTCAAAGTTCCCGAAGTTGACGCCAGACTAGAAGCTGAGGATATGAGCAGAGGAGACAGCGTAAACACATTACTTCTTCTATGAAGCTGGAGCCGGGAGCCTCCAGGCTCGTGGGTGGTGATTGTGACAAGGTCTGGTCCTGTACATAAGCATCAAGTGTCGGTGGGTGGATGTGGGGTGTGCTGGGTCCCCCTCCACTCTGGCCGAGCTGCTGCTGTAGCTGTGGGTGGCTCTGGGTGGCAGTGGGTGGGATCAATACCTGGCCAACACCACCACGGCGCTGGCGCTGGTTTGAAAACCCGCGGCGAAGAGAGCCAGCAGCGGCAGGAAGTGATGGTGGCCCTCACATGGTTGGCCCTTCCTCTCTCAAGCTGACTCTGTCTTGACACTCTCTCAGCACTCACCACCACCCAGCACTCTTGTCCTCACACTCAGCTTGCTTCTTCCCACTCTCCCTCTCACTCTCTCACCCACTCACCACCACTCATATTTAAACTTTCTGCCCTCAGCAATATAGTTTCTATATTAGTATTATATTTCACGAACAGCTGAAGACCTTAAACTCGTGTAATCGCTTGTCTGAATGTCTCTTGAAGTTTGTTCAAGTCTTCCTGTATCCTCTCTCTATAGTCCCCGCTCTTATTATCCTCACCAGTTTTATATAATCAACGAACAAAATTAAATGCAATTCAGTCCCCTTCGTCAAGTCCTTTACACATGCTAAGAACAGTAATGGTCCCAGTCCTGATCCTTGGGGAACCCCACTTTTTATACTGTACCATCCTGAAATGTCTACCCTTACTATCACCCATTGTCGTTTTTTCGTGAAGTATTCCTTGATACACTACAGTACTTTACCTCGTATCTTTGCTGGCTCCTCTGATTTGCGAATCAGTCTCTTTTGGAGTGATGTCAAATGACGTACCGCAGTCCAGCAATATGCAGACAACCCATCCTCGCCTTTTTTTGCATGATTTCCGTTATTCTGTCATAGAACTCCAGTAGTTAATGAGGCAGCCTCTATCTTACCTAAACCTATGCTGGTGGTATGTATATTTGTATGTATGTATGTATGTATGTATGTATGTATGTATGTATGTATGTATGTATGCATGTATTATTATTATTATTATTATTATTATTATTATTATTATTATTAGTAGTAGTAGTAGTAGTAGTAGTAGTAGTAGTATTAGTAGCAGTAGTAGTAGTAGTAGTAGTAGTAGTAGTATTAGTAGTATTAGTAGCAGTAGTAGTAGTAGTAGTAGTAGTAGTAATAGTAGTAGTAGTAGTAGTAGTAGTAGTAGTAGTAGTAGTAGTAGTAGTAGTAGTAGTAGTAGTAGTAGTAATAATAATAGTAGTAGTAGTATAATCAAGATATGCGCTAAACTAAAACGGTTACACAGCTGGTTTTATGTAACAATATCCCTTTTCTCTCAGTGCTCAAACAACGTTTTTCTGGTTATCTTTTCCAACCTTGTGAGCAGCATACATGGTTGTGATGATGACCGTTCATCCAGTGTCTCCTGTTTATCCCCTGGTGGAAACAGCATAATACTAGCACCACTGGTCCTATTATGCAGTGCTATAAAGACAACAGGGGTTATAATAGCCCCACTGGTGCTATTGCACCACCACTGGTGGAGATAGTATAATACCACCACTGGTCGAGGCAGTTTTATACCGCTAACTTTGAGCAGTTTAATCCACATAGTCAAACTTATACAACAACAATATATGTTTGTAAACATATATCACACGAAACACAAGGCCGGCACGAGAATTATACACGTGTCAACAATTCCCAGAGCACAAGTTAAATAATTATATAGAGAAAATGGCTTTAAGTTTAGAAGAAATTATTACTAAGTTCACTATAAAAAATACTGATTCTGCATCGATTCTATCAGTTATATATTTTAATATTGGATATGAATACCAGTGGTAAACATGTCTGTGAAATCACCATGATAGAAGTGATTAACATTTATTAAATGAGAAAATATGAAATGTGACGGAGTTAACTGTATTACTCCAGCTAGTGATATTTTTTTGACTCTGTGGTTCAACTGAGCATTGCATTAAAAAGGTTTGTCAGCAGGTGTACAGTCGACTGAAGCAAAGAGACGGACTGTGTGGAGCGATACGTGACATGAGATTGACACAGAGTGTAGCACAGTAGTGACTCGCACGACTGAGTATACAACCAGAGATATGAGTGTGTGTGTGTGTGTGTGTGTGTGTGTGTGTGTGTGTGTGTGTGTGTGTGTGTGTGTGTGTGTGTGTGTGTGTGTGTGTGTGTGTGTGTGTGTGTACGTGTGTATGTGTGCGTGGTGGAGGGACGAGGGTGTCTGGTTCAGTGCTGGACAGCGCCTCACCCTAGATGTGCAGTTGACTTTAAATCATTATTAAAAAAAAAACACAAAACTAAAAGTGAGTTAAACAAGTGAGTTAAACAAGTTAAGAAAGCCTAGGGAAAGTATGGATTTGTCAGTTAAAAACAGAGTAGGGGAGTTAGTAGATGGGGAGAGGGAGGTATTAGGTAGATGGCGAGAATATTTTGAGGAACTTTTAAATGTTGAGGAAGAAAGGGAGGCGGTAATTTCATGCACTGGCCAGGGAGGTACACCATCTTTTAGGAGTGAAGAAGAGCAGAATGTAAGTGTGGTGGAGGTACGTGAGGCATTACGTAGAATGAAAGGGGGTAAAGCAGCTGGAACTGATGGGATCATGACAGAAATGTTAAAAGCAGGTGGGGATATAGTGTTGGAGTGGTTGGTACTTTTGTTTAATAAATGTATGAAAGAGGGGAAGGTACCTAGGGATTGGCGGAGAGTATGTATAATCCCTTTATATAAAGGGAAAGGGGACAAAAGAGATTGTAAAAATTATAGAGGAATAAGTTTACTGAGTATACCAGGAAAAGTATACGGTAGGGTTATAATTGAAAGAATTAGAGATAAGACAGAATGTACGATTGTGGATGAGCAGGGAGGCTTCAGAGTGGGTAAGGGATGTGTAGATCAAGTGTTTACATTGAAGCATATATGTGAACAGTATTTAGATAAAGGTAGGGAAGTTTTTATTGCATTTATGGATTTAGAAAAGGCATATGATAGAGTAGATAGAGGAGCAATGTGGCAGATGTTGCAAGTATATGGAATAGGTGGTAAGTTACTAAATGTTGTTAAGAGTTTTTATGAGGATAGTGAGGCTCAGGTTAGGGTGTGTAGAAGAGAGGGAGACTACTTCCCGGTAAAAGTAGGTCTTAGACAGGGATGTGTAATGTCACCATGGTTGTTTAATATATTTATAGATGGGGTTGTAAAAGAAGTAAATGCTAGGGTGTTCGGGAGAGGGATGGGATTAAATTATGGGGAATCAAATTCAAAATGGGAATTGACAGTTACTTTTTGCTGATGATACTGTGCTTATGGGAGATTCTAAAGAAAAATTGCAAAGGTTAGTGGATGAGCTTGGGAATGTGTGTAAAGGTAGAAAGTTGAAAGTGAACATAGAAAAGAGTAAGGTGATGAGGGTATCAAATGATTTAGATAAAGAAAAATTGGATATCAAATTGGGGAGGAGGAGTATGGAAGAAGTGAATGTTTTCAGATACTTGGGAGTTGACGTGTCGGCAGATGGATTTATGAAGGATGAGGTTAATGATAGAATTGATGAGGGAAAAAAGGTGAGTGGTGCGTTGAGGTATATGTGGAGTCAAAAAACGTTATCTATGGAGGCAAAGAAGGGAATGTATGAAAGTATAGTGGTACCAACACTCTTATATGGATGTGAAGCTTGGGTGGTAAATGCAGCAGCGAGGAGACGGTTGGAGGCAGTGGAGATGTCCTGTCTAAGGGCAATGTGTGGTGTAAATATTATGCAGAAAATTCGGAGTGTGGAAATTAGGAGAAGGTGTGGAGTTAATAAAAGCATTAGTCAGAGGGCAGAAGAGGGGTTGTTGAGGTGGTTTGGTCATTTAGAGAGAATGGATCAAAGTAGAATGACATGGAAAGCATATAAATCTGTAGGGGAAGGAAGGAGGGGTAGGGGTCGTCCTCGAAAGGGTTGGAGAGAGGGGGTAAAGGAGGTTTTGTGGGCGAGGGGCTTGGACTTCCAGCAAGAGTGCATGAGCGTGTTAGATAGGAGTGAATGGAGACGAATGATACTTGGGACCTGACGATCTGTTGGAGTGTGAGCAGGGTAATATTTAGTGAAGGGATTCGGGGAAGCCGGTTATTTTCATATAGTCGGACTTGAGTCCTGGAAATGGGAAGTACAATGCCTGCACTTTAAAGGAGGGGTTTGGGATATTGGCAGTTTGGAGGGATATGTTGTGTATCTTTATACGTATATGCTTCTAAACTGTTGTATTCTGAGCACCTCTGCAAAAACAGTGATAGTGTGTGAGTGTGGTGAAAGTGTTGAATGATGATGAAAGTATTTTCTTTTTGGGAATTTTCTTTCTTTTTTGGGTCACCCTGCCTCGGTGGGAGACGGCCGACTTGTTGATATATATATATATATATATATATATATATATATATATATATATATATATATATATATATATATATATATATATATATACATATATATATATATATATTATATATATATATATATTATATATATACATATATATATATATATATTATATATATATATTATATATATATTATTATTATTATAACACCGGCCGATTCCCACCAAGGCAGGGTGGCCCGAAAAAGAAAAACTTTCACCATCATTCACTTCATCACTGTCTTGCCAGAAGGGTGCTTTACACTACAGTTTTTAAACTGCAACATTAACACCCCTCCTTCAGAGTGCAGGCACTGTACTTCCCATCTCCAGGACTCAAGTCCGGCCTGCCGGTTTCCCTGAATCCCTTCATAAATGTTACTTTGCTCACACTCCAACAGCACGTCAAGTATTAAAAACCATTTGTCTCCATTCACTCCTATCAAACACGCTCAAGCATGCCTGCTGGAAGTCCAAGCCCCTCGCACACAAAACCTCCTTTACCCCCTCCCTCCAACCCTTCCTAGGCCGACCCCTACCCCGCCTTCCTTCCACTACAGACTGATACACTCTTGAAGTCATTCTGTTTCGCTCCATTCTCTCTACATGTCCGAACCACCTCAACAACCCTTCCTCAGCCCTCTGGACAACAGTTTTGGTAATCCCGCACCTCCTCCTAACTTCCAAACTACGAATTCTCTGCATTATATTCACACCACACATTGCCCTCAGACATGACATCTCCACTGCCTCCAGCCTTCTCCTCGCTGCAACATTCATCACCCACGCTTCACACCCATATAAGAGCGTTGGTAAAACTATACTCTCATACATTCCCCTCTTTGCCTCCAAGGACAAAGTTCTTTGTCTCCACAGACTCCTAAGTGCACCACTCACTCTTTTTCCCTCATCAATTCTATGATTCACCTCATCTTTCATAGACCCATCCGCTGACACGTCCACTCCCAAATATCTGAATACGTTCACCTCCTCCATACTCTCTCCCTCCAATCTGATATTCAATCTTTCATCACCTAATCTTTTTGTTATCCTCATAACCTTACTCTTTCCTGTATTCACCTTTAATTTTCTTCTTTTGCACACCCTACCAAATTCATCCACCAATCTCTGCAACTTCTCTTCAGAATCTCCCAAGAGCACAGTGTCATCAGCAAAGAGCAGCTGTGACAACTCCCACTTTGTGTGTGATTCTTTATCTTTTAACTCCACGCCTCTTGCCAAGACCCTCGCATTTACTTCTCTTACAACCCCATCTATAAATATATTAAACAACCACGGTGACATCACACATCCTTGTCTAAGGCCTACTTTTACTGGGAAAAAAATTTCCCTCTTTCCTACATACTCTAACTTGAGCCTCACTATCCTCGTAAAAACTCTTCACTGCTTTCAGTAACCTACCTCCTACACCATACACTTGCAACATCTGCCACATTGCCCCCCTATCCACCCTGTCATACGCCTTTTCCAAATCCATAAATGCCACAAAGACCTCTTTAGCCTTATCTAAATACTGTTCACTTATATGTTTCACTGTAAACACCTGGTCCACACACCCCCTACCTTTCCTAAAGCCTCCTTGTTCATCTGCTATCCTATTCTCCGTCTTACTCTTAATTCTTTCAATTATAACTCTACCATACACTTTACCAGGTACACTCAACAGACTTATCCCCCTATAATTTTTGCACTCTCTTTTATCCCCTTTGCCTTTATACAAAGGAACTATGCATGCTCTCTGCCAATCCCTAGGTACCTTACCGTCTTCCATACATTTATTAAACAATTGCACCAACCACTCCAAAACTATATCCCCACCTGCTTTTAACATTTCTATCTTTATCCCATCAATCCCGGCTGCCTTACCCCCTTTCATTTTACCTACTGCCTCACGAACTTCCCCCACACTCACAACTGGCTCTTCCTCACTCCTACAAGATGTTATTCCTCCTTGCCCTATACACGAAATCACAGCTTCCCTATCTTCATCAACATTTAACAATTCCTCAAAATATTCCTTCCATCTTCCCAATACCTCTAACTCTCCATTTAATAACTCTCCTCTCCTATTTTTAACTGACAAATCCATTTGTTCTCTAGGCTTTCTTAACTTGTTAATCTCACTCCAAAACTTTTTCTTATTTTCAACAAAATTTGTTGATAACATCTCACCCACTCTCTCATTTGCTCTCTTTTTACATTGCTTCACCACTCTCTTAACCTCTCTCTTTTTCTCCATATACTCTTCCCTCCTTGCATCACTTCTACTTTGTAAAAACTTCTCATATGCTAACTTTTTCTCCCTTACTACTCTCTTTACATCATCATTCCACCAATCGCTCCTCTTCCCTCCTGCACCCACTTTCCTGTAACCACAAACTTCTGCTGAACACTCTAACACTACATTTTTAAACCTACCCCATACCTCTTCGACCCCATTGCCTATGCTCTCATTAGCCCATCTATCCTCCAATAGCTGTTTATATCTTACCCTAACTGCCTCCTCTTTTAGTTTATAAACCTTCACCTCTCTCTTCCCTGATGCTTCTATTCTCCTTGTATCCCATCTACCTTTTACTCTCAGTGTAGCTACAACTAGAAAGTGATCTGATATATCTGTGGCCCCTCTATAAACATGTACATCCTGAAGTCTACTCAACAGTCTTTTATCTACCAATACATAATCCAACAAACTACTGTCATTTCGCCCTACATCATATCGTGTATACTTATTTATCCTCTTTTTCTTAAAATATGTATTACCTATAACTAAACCCCTTTCTATACAAAGTTCAATCAAAGGGCTCCCATTATCATTTACACCTGGCACCCCAAACTTACCTACCACACCCTCTCTAAAAGTTTCTCCTACTTTAGCATTCAAGTCCCCTACCACAATTACTCTCTCACTTGGTTCAAAGGCTCCTATACATTCACTTAACATCTCCCAAAATCTCTCTCTCTCCTCTGCATTCCTCTCTTCTCCAGGTGCATACACGCTTATTATGACCCACTTCTCGCATCCAACCTTTACTTTAATCCACATAATTCTTGAATTTACACATTCATATTCTCTTTTCTCCTTCCATAACTGATCATTTAACATTACTGCTACCCCTTCCTTTGCTCTAACTCTCTCAGATACTCCAGATTTAATCCCATTTATTTCCCCCCACTGAAACTCTCCTACCCCCTTCAGCTTTGTTTCGCTTAGGGCCAGGACATCCAACTTCTTTTCATTCATAACATCAGCAATCATCTGTTTCTTGTCATCCGCACTACATCCACGCACATTTAAGCAACCCAGTTTTATAAAGTTTTTCTTCTTCTCTTTTTTAGTAATTGTATACAGGAGAAGGGGTTACTAGCCCATTGCTCCCGGCATTTTAGTCGCCTCATACGACACGCATGGCTTACGGAGGAAAGATTCTTTTCCACTTCCCCATGGACAATAGAAGAAATAAAAAAGAACAAGAGCTATTTAGAAGAAGGAGAAAAACCTAGATGTATGTATATATATATATGCATGTGCGTGTCTGTGAAGTGTGACCAAAGTGTTAGTAGGAGTAGCAAGATATCCCTGTTATCTTAGCGTGTTTATGAGACAGAAAAAGAAACCAGCAATCCAACCATCATGCAAAACAATTACAGGTTTTTGTTTCACAGTCATCTGGCAGGACGGTAGTACTTCCCTGGGTGGTTGCTGTCTACCAACCTACTACCTACATATATATATATATATATATATGTATATATATATATATATATATATATATGTATATATATATATATATGTATATATATATATATATATATAATGCAAGAAATATGGTTTATTTAAGAAACAAAAGTGAATTAACATAGTTCTTCAGAGGATAACACAGTGTTGATACAGACATTCACTCCCTGGCAATTTTTTTTTGTAAGTGCAACAATAAGGTGGATTTACTAGAGAAAGAGGTGTATGCAAGTCGTGTAAAGTCACGCACTGACTTTACCTGGAGACCTGGAGAGAGTTTCGGGGGTCAACGCCCCCGCGGCCCGGTCTGTGACCAGGCCTTGGGTTATCCTGGGTGGCTGACCCTCCGGGGTTAAAAATCCAAAATTTTTTCCCGAAGTCAGGTCCTTTAGTTGAGAATAAAACTCATAATACAATGGCTAGAATAATTCCCAACTCACAGTATCGTGGTTAATAATAATAATAATAATAATAATAATAATAATAATAATAATAATAATAATAATAATAATAATAATAATAATATAATAATATCTATATTTCTACAAATATATGTACAAGATATACAGACCATAGTTGACATCAGTGACATACTACTTTATAGAAAGCCGCTTGTTATGTTCAGCATTTCGGGCAAATTAGGTCAGTTTTGTCCCAGGATGTGACCTGCACCAGTCCACTAACACCCAGGTACCCATTTTTACTGGTGAGTGACCATGGACAACAGATGTAAGGAAACACGTCCAATGTTTTCACCCTTTGCAGGGAATCGAACCCGAACCCTCACCGTGTGAAGCGAGAGCTTCTGCCACCAGGCCACGGGACACCGATAGAAAAATTGCCAATTCACAATACCGTGGTTAGAACAATTCCCAACTGATTTACAATGACTGATCGAAATGTTACGCAGTTTTCATCACTGTATAGATAACCCACAAGTGAGGCGCTAGTGTGTGCCGCAACACTGATGCTTAGTTACTTAATAAACTAGTATTTAGTCACTTAGCCATTAGACCAACTTACCTCATAATTTGTAATATTTTACAATTAAGAATAAAACTAAGTATGCCCGAAATGCCTAGCCATGCTAAGCGTTCTAGTGGTACACTCTGTAATCACAATTTTACTACATGTAAACCACACAATAACCAAATTTCTGTAAACTCAGCATTGTAATCCTTATAGAGAATAAACTTTGAATACTTACCAGTCACAGACACCCCAGATGTTAGGTAGGTAAGTAAGTCAGTAAGTAAATAACAAATACCTGTTTCAGTAAATACTTTCCTGACGAATAAAACACCACTTGAAGCCCTGATCGGAAGCTGACGTCGTCTAATGTTGTAAACGGAGGCAAATCCATGGATCAAAAGCCCTTCACTAGGCCCAGAGAGGTGTTAGCTTCTAAACCAATAAAAACAATCGAGTTTATGCTATAAAAATAACGTTTTCTATAACACAGTTTCTGGTATTAAAGAAAACTTCAACTACTGTTTCTAATGCGTATCTTAAATAAATTATCTTTAAGTATCTGAAGGTTTCCTGAAGGCAATTTCAGGTGTCACCCCACCCCCCTAGCCCGGTCCCAGATCAGGCCTATGAATACTTTATACGAATAGGATAAATCCAAAAAGGCGACTATGGCTTATTTCCATTGAGGTCCTTTGAATATCTTCTTAGATAAGAGCGAGTGGAGACAAATGGTTTTTATGACTAGATGTGCTGTTGGAGTGTGAGCAAAGTAACATTTATGAAGGGATTCGGGAAAATTTGCAGGCCGGACTTGAGTCCTGGCACCATACTGTTGCAGCTTTATAACTGTAGTGTAAGCATGCCTCTGGCAAGACGGTGATGGAGTGAATGATGATGAAGATGTTTCTTGTTTTTCGGGTCACCCTGCCTTGGTGGGAAACGGTCTATGTGTTTAATAAAAAATATAATAATAATAATAATAATAATAATAATAATAATAATAATAATAATAATAATAATAATAATTATTATTATTATTATTATTATTATTATTATTTAATGAGAAGAGCTAAACCAGTAGGGGTCATGCAGCTCCTGGGAGAGTGGGAAGTAATCATTTACGATCTAGGGGGAAAAAAGAGTAAATAAGAGCCATTCCTTGGATTAAAGCCCCTTTAAGAGGACTCTTCCCCAGGTTAGTTTAATATGTTTATTATGCACCCCATACCCATCCTGTGGGCGGTAGTCAAAAGATTACAGAGGTACATAATTGGTCCAGGGACTGGACTCCAAAGTTTTGATAGCTGAGCAAGTTACAAAGGTAATGAACTAGATCTGGATCTGGACGAGACCCACAGCAGTTAGCTGACGCTCAGGCACCTACGTACCTCTAGGTGAACAGGTGCAAAAGCTCACGTAATTAATTCATCCATCACCTACAGTACAATGCCGGAGGAACTCAAGGTGGCAATAATCACTACTATTTTAAAGATAAATAGTAGATAGTACGTCAGTCATTTAGTTAACTCAGAATGATGCCCAAAATTGTAGAGAAATTATCATATTGCTGATGTATTTAGTGTCTTGACGTCAATAGCATCCTCAACAGTTACCATTCAGGGTTAAAGGATGTCCCTCAAGGGATAATGCCTTAATTAGTAGTGATAATACAATATCTGAGCCCTTGCTGATAACATGTGGTGTTCCAAAAGGGAATATTTTGCCTCTCTTGCTCATTCAGTGTCATGTAAGTGACATGGTCATCAGTACCAGGTGCAGACTCTTACTGTATGAGGAGGTCATAGCTCTGCTTATTTCAGGTAAACAACTGAAGGATATAGCTAGTGTGATCAACTAGAGTCTTGCAGAAAATGGTTAATAGATTGCATAATGTCGCTTTGCTTAGGTAAAATAGAAGGCGTACTACTTGGCACTGAAGGTAAACTGCAAAGGGTAAGTACTTTGAATGTAGTGTGTAACGGGAAGCCCATCTCTCTCTCTCTCTCTCTCTCTCTCTCTCTCTCTCTTTCTTTCTCTCATTTCCCCTTATTTCTCCTATTCCTACCTTTGCAACGTTGCACGGCTCTTGATGACGAACTGAGAAGTGTGAAAGTACTCTAGCAAAAAAATTCCAAGGGACGCTTGTTAAGCGACCCTCAAAACGAATCTGCTGAGATAATCTTACTCATTTCTACAACTTTGCAAGCTCCTGATGATGATTTCAGCACGAAAGGCCTAGAGCTGTTATTCAACTCCCATGTGGTTGTTTTGCATATATATATATATATATATATATATATATATATATATATATATATATATATATATATATATATATATATATATATATATATATATATATATATATATATATATGTGTGTGTGTGTGTGTGTGTATGTATATATATATATATATATATATATATATATATATATATATATATATATATATATATATATATATATATATATATATATATAATAAGAATAGTTTTATTCCTTCACAAGGGTATTATTCAATGGATCTTCTTTACTTCTAGTCACAAGTGATATATCTTACGACTGGCCTGGACACAATCAAGTAACTTGTCCCGGTTCTTTATCTCTATAAACAGGTGTTTGAGGCCTGTACACCTACGCTACTAGAAGATGTTTACTTTTCCTAGAACCATGCAAGTTCTGGCTACTAACTTCTACAAAAATGGAAGCAAGATATTCAAGACATTTGTTAGAAATTCTGTAGTGATAGTGTTGGTAGTAAATGTGGTGGTAGATGTGGTAATAGTGGTAGTGGTAGTGGTGGTGGTGGTGGTGGAGAGCAGGGGATGTGTTGGTGGCGAGCATCGTAACAGGACGCACCAAAGATAATAACTCAGATTAAACTTTCCCAGATCCTCGCCTCCTGTTACTCTATATATTTACACACACACACACACACAAAATATAATTTGATTAGTAATTTCTACACTATGACTCCAGCTATATTATGATGTTATTGCCAAGAAGGAGACAGAGGCAACCTTTCACGATACATCTATCAATACATATATAGCAAAACAGTGACAGCGTGGGAGCGAGGCTCTATCATCCTCATTTCCTCTGGCCAGGGTGTTCTGTCATGTGTGAAATCAGTGGAGTGCCAGCTGGTGTCATGGACAGCTGAAGCAACTTCGTCTTTCCCGAGATTCAAACTTCTTCTCTCACTCCTCCAGGAAGCTACAAACTTAATCGTAAGAAACAAAATCTTTCATTATTCATTTATTACAGTTTTATTTCTCGTGTTACATCCACCGAGACTGGTTTCTTCGTAACTGATTTAGATCCTCTGTTATTGTATATACATTGTAAACATAGTGAGGAGAACACGAAAGTAAAATTTGTCTTTCGTACCAGCGGACAGAGGTTCGAATCTGTATCACTTCTTGAGTGAACGACCCACACACACACACACACACACACACACACACACACACACACACATACATATATACATATATATATATATATATATATATATATATATATATATATATATATATATATATAGTGTGTGTGTGTGTGTGTGTGTGTGTGTGTGTGTGTGTGTGTGTGTGTGTGTGTGTGTGTGTGTGTGTGTGTGTGTGTGTGTGTGTGTGTGTGTGTGTGTGTGTGTGTGTGTGTGTGTGTGTGTGTGTGTGTGTGTGTGTGTGTGTATGTGTGTGTGTGTGTGTGTGTATGTGTGTGTGTGTGTGTGTGTGTGTGTATGTGTATGTGTGTGTGTGTGTGTACGTAATTCATTTTTCTTGAATGGTTACATCAATTGCATCTCTGTTAAGCAGTGTTCCTTCTTTCTTATGGTCTTATGGTCTTAAACAATGTTGAGTGCTCGAACGAGAGTGTTGCTGGGGTGTTACTATACACTTCAAGTTGAATAAGGCAATTGCTGGAGTGTTTCTACGTATTTCAAGCTGAATGCCCAGCGAACGTCAAAATCGAAGGTGTGTGCGCTTTAAAAACATACATGAGTGTACTTCAAAAATGTACATGTGTACACCTCCAGACGCACTTGCAACTGCCATATAAAAGTACGGAATATTACACCCGAGGAATTGTGCTGTATTAATGTACTCTTAAACTGAGAAATTAATATTTTTCTTGTGACTGAAGCCACATCAGTACAAACCGTGACTTATTTAGTTGACGACGACCTGATCAGTCAGCCTGTTAGTGCTTGCCACAACCAGACCAACATGAGAAGAAAATGAGAAGATAACATCACAGTGTCAATAAAGGAAACGCAGAGATAAAGAATCAGTAAGAAGTAAAATAAAACGTTATAGTTTTGAAATTACGTTTTAAAATTACATATTTCTTCTCAAATAAGCTCTTCAATGGCGAGGGAATAAGTTTGATGTTGATGAAGGAGCATTGATGCAAGGAGCTGCATGTCTCGTTGTACTGGCAAGATAGACGACATGTGTAGTGAAAAGGACTGCTTATTCTTGGAGAGTTGTATTCTATAAACACCAGGTTACCCATAGTTCACTGTTAATGTTAACGTATACTGCACTGTGGTAGAACCAATACATTCCCGATACCAACACCATCATCACCATTCCTGGTACCCCTGTCACCGCCGCCGCCGCCGCCACCACCACTATTCTTGGTACCCCTGTCACCGCCACTACCATTTCTAGTATCCATTAACCACCATTCCTAGTACCCATTATCAATAACACACTACGTAACACAGAAGAGAATTCTTGATCTAGCATCATGGTGGCAGAGTTACATCTTCTTTAGAGAGCACCTCTGTAAGTTTTGTCACTAGGGTGACCTTATTTCTGCTGTTTAGGAAAAACAACAAAGCGCTTTAAAACATTAGAAGTCCTGAATGTTGCAAAGGTGTGACCTTTATCTTAAAGAATGTTTACGCGTTATTTTAATAGATAATTACAAGGGTAGCAGCGTTAGTTATTTGAGCTGAGAGGATTAAGATGGCGGTATCTCGTTTTTTTTTTGCGTGCATGTGGGTGAACTCACCTATATGTGGTTGCAGGGGTCGATTCATAGCTCCTGGCCCCGCCTCTTCGCTGATCGCTACTAGGTTCACTCTCTTCCTGCTCCAAGAGCTTTATCGTACCTCTTCTTAAAGCTATGTATGAATCCTGTCTACACCACATCACCCTTCAGATTGTTTCACTTCCTGACAACTGTATGACTGAAGAAATATGTATATGTGTGTGCGTGTACTCACCTAGTTGTGGTTGCAGGGGTCGAGTCACAGCTCCTGGCCCCGCCTCTTTACTTGTCGCTACTAGGTCACTCTCCCTAAACCGTGAGCTTTATCATACCTCTGCTTAAAGCTATGTATGGATCCTGCCTCCACTACATCGCTTCCCAAACTATTCCACTTACTGACTACTCTGTGGCTGAAGAAATACTTCCTAACATCCCTGTGATTCATCTGTGTCTTCAGCTTCCAACTGTGTCCCCTTGTTACTGTGTCCAATCTCTGGAACATCCTGTCTTTGTCCACCTTGTCAATTCCTCTCAGTATTTTGTATGTCGTTATCATGTCCCCCCTATCTCTCCTGTCCTCCAGTGTCGTCAGGTTGATTTCCCTTAACCTCTCCTCGTAGGACATACCTCTTAGCTCTGGGACTAGTCTTGTTGCAAACCTTTGCACTTTCTCTAGTTTCTTCACGTGCTTGGCTAGGTGTGGGTGTGTGTGTGTGTGTGTATGTGTGTGTGTGTGTGTGTGTGTGTGTGTGTGTGTGTGTGTGTGTGTGTGTGTGTGTTTGTGTGTGTGTGTGTGTGTGTGTGTGTGTGTGTGTGTGTGTACTCACCTAGCTGTGATTGCAGGGGTCGAGTCACAGCTCCTGGCCCCGCCTGTGGTGTGTGTGTGTGTGTGTGTGTGTGTGTGTGTGTGTGTGTGTGTGTACTCACCTAGCTGTGATTGCAGGGGTCGAGTCACAGCTCCTGGCCCCGCCTGTGTGTGTGTGTGTGTGTGTGTGTGCGTGTGTGTGCGTGTGTGTGTGTGTGTGTGTGCGTGTGTGTGTGTGTGTGTGTGTGTTTGTATATGTGTGTGTGTGTGCGTGTGTGTGTGTGTGCGTGTGTGTGTGTGTGTGTGTGTGTTTGTATATGTGTGTGTATGGGGATGAGAAGGGATTGTCGCCTTTGGATTATGACAGTAACAGATATCAAGAACATAAACTAAAATATTTATATCGAATCAAGCACTAAAGGTCAAAAGAATCAATGACAGTAACATTATTCGATGATAATAACAACTTAAATATTGGAAAAACAAA
Source organism: Cherax quadricarinatus (assembly GCF_038502225.1). Taxonomy (NCBI): domain Eukaryota; kingdom Metazoa; phylum Arthropoda; class Malacostraca; order Decapoda; family Parastacidae; genus Cherax; species Cherax quadricarinatus. The sequence continues at coordinate 53,442,682 of NC_091302.1, read as the reverse complement.
GACGAACAGAGTAAGAACACAAGATAAATACTTCCTTAACACGTGTTACACAAATTATCATAGCGCTGTCAACAACATCAACGAGTTAAGATGACCTGCATGCCCAGAACACGTCAATGATATTGCAATAACTGAGGCACAGGTGAATTAGAAGAGTCGGGACGTACCTGTTTACTGCCACATTTAGAGGTTTGAATTATTCCACTTTTAGAGAAGCAGTAAGACTGGGGGTGAGGGGAACGATATATATTCTCCAGAACTTGAGTTGCTTCATGTGGAAAAACGTAAAGGCTGAGGGGAAATATGCATAGAATCTCAAACAATAGTGGTCAATAGAGTTAGATCGGAAGCTGCCATAGCGAGAAGCTCTTTTCCACAATGCACAGTACTCGCCCCTATCCTGTTCCTCATCTTCATATCAGACATAGACAGAGATGTAACCCACATCATCTAGCCATCCTGGTGGAATTTCTTGGACAAGAAAATATATGATTGTAGATGGGTTATACAAATCCCGAACTCAGAGAACATCCAAGCTACACCACTGTGGAAAAAAAAAACGTTAATTTAAGGCTCTGAGACACAAAAAAGTAGGAATTCAGCGTAATTTCAATTTCAGCTAAACTGATTAGAACTATTTTACTAGAAATCTGAAGTTCAGTGATTTCCTATTGGCTGTCCAGGATTACTTTCTAAAGAAGTTTGTGACGGAACCAACCAAATGCTCTTCAATAAAGAGACTCCTTCATTATCTGGAGGTCATCTATGACCTTGGCAAAAGTGATCTTGAATGTTTGGATATTTCATAGAATTATAATAAGGATAATGCAATAAAGATCCCGGATTTTTGACCAGCAGATTAGAGGGAGTCAGAGAACACTGCTGGTGCAGACTGTGGTAACTTTACCAATGATGTTACATTTAGATATTACATATAGAAAAAATACATGTGAGTGTTATATATACTTTGCAAACGAAATGTCTGTATATATTTCTAAATATTGTACCAGCTTCCCGACTACCATATATTCCCCAAAGAGATATCAAATCAAGCAAAATATACACAATACACAAGCAAAATATACACAATACACAAGCAAAATATACACAATACACAAGCAAAATATACACAATACACAAGCAAAATATACACAATACACAAGCAAATATCCCAAATTGTTTGATATGAAGCTAAGACAAATATATGACTGAGAAGGACTTGAGTTCAGAGGGCTGGCCTAACATAGGCCAGTAGGCCTACAACATTGCTCCTCCATTTTTACAAACTCATTATTGTGGTCGGTTTCAACGTATAATAATTTGCTATAATATTAATTGGCTCTGAATTTTGCACCATCTTATGGGATCCCTAATTAAAACCCCTGATCATCAATTAGTCAAAAACATATCCACACATACATTTACAACCCTTCCATATGTCGCTTGCCGGAGTCCCGATAACATTACCACAAAATCAAAAATCCTTCCTGCTTTCAAAGAATTACGAACACCGCATTTTCCGGCATATAAGGCGCACGAGTATTATCTGCTTGCTGGCACGATGCTTCCCACGGAGTTGCAACTTAACATTAGTAAACAACTGCTAAAGCGTAACCTTGACCTTGACCTTGAGCATATAAGGCGCAGGGAGATATTCCTAGACATTTTTCTTAAAAAAAAAAATACGCCTTGGATGCCGGAAATTACGGTACTCATTCCATTTGTCAATCCTATTAATCTCTCATTTCCCAGGTGCTGCATGACCTTTAATGACTTAACGCCACGAATAAACCAGCATCATACTAAGATATGTTCGTGTTGACAGATGAGCGTGGGAGGCAAGTATGCTGTGAATGACGCTGAACAGAGACTCAGCAGGAACACTGGCTGGTGCGGAGTCCGCTTCCTCGTCCTTATCTCCGTCATCTCTAGCACTATTGTCTACTTAATTGGTTCCGTGATCACCGGGGTTACCTATCGCACCTATGGTTTATACGGTGAGTTGTGAGATCAGATGAAGATGGTATTTATCAAGAGACGTAGAGAATATTTCTCTGAAGCAGGTCTAGACCCGCTTGAGGATTATTATTATTATTATTATTATTATTATTATTATTATTATTATTATTATTATTATTAATTATTATTATTATTATTATTATTATTATTATTATTATTATTATTATTATTATTATTATTAATTATTATTATTATTATTATTATTATTATTATTATTATTATTATTATTATTATTATTATTATTATTATTTTTCTTTTAGGGCATTAAGTGCGGCCTTCTAAATGAATTATTTTTCTTGAAGTTTTTATATTATAATTAACTTTCTACAAAATACCTGACGTTTTGCAGTATATTTAATTAAAATTTCTTGAATGCGGCCGTACTAGATTACTGCTAATTTTAATGTGGCCTTCCATAATAAAAAGAGGTTCTCCACCTGTGGACTGGCACCCTCACTGTAGCCGATAATCTTCAACAACAAATTACCTAATCAAATAAACAAGCCTTTCCTTTTTTTTGGGGCTAACAAGTTCTCTCTGTCTTGCAGCCAACTGCACGTTCGATTCCCGGTACGCGCCGAGTGTGCGTTACGTCTACGACACACCACTGGTGGTGGTGGGTCCTTGCTTCATGTCTGCTGGGGGAGCCATCCTAGTTTTCCTCCTCTTCCAGTGGTGCTTCTGTCGTCCGCTGCTCCACTAGACTGCCTCGTACACCCACATTCAACACTGGGTCGAACACGCACCAGCAGAAATACTACACTTCAATATGGTGTCCCATTCTCTCTCCGCCGGACAAAAAACCCCACCACCAATGCATCGGAAACCCGACCCCTTTGTAGCTGTCTTGCTAAAAATATGCCATATATTCTTCCTTACCTGCTATGTTTTCCTGCCATTAAAGAAATGATTAATACGTACTGCATACTCTCACCTCTCTCTCATGTCGAATATTAGTCACTTCAGGAGAGTCTCTGACAGAATCACACCAGGAAATTCTTTCTGAGATAATCTTTTTAACTTCTTCGTCTTCAGGAACAATAACAGACTTCAAATAACTTGCTGCTTTTCTTCAGTACCAGTTTTATAATTGATCTTGTTCTTAGATGTAGTTTGCAGGAATGTTTTAGTCTAGACGGTAGCTACGATGATCATCAGATGCAGGGAGAAGAATAAAATTAATAACAACGTAGTTAGAACAACTCACAACTTGTCTAATGCTTGAAGAGGAAACGTTAGACGTTTCAGTGGGTACTGATCCAAGACGGATCGAAACGTCATTCAAAGTTTGCTTTTTAAATTGTGGGCTTTGTTGTGAAATATAAAAAGTAGTTCTTTTTCTGATTTTGTACCTTCATCAAAATCTTTTATACATTAATCTTACTGGGTTAAGGTCATTGATTTAATGAAAACTGAATTACTCTCTAATTGTTTCCTTCAGCCCTACAGTGCCTCCTAATTATTCTATGAATGTTGGTATTATACTGAGCAACAGTTTATGGAAACGGAGGTATACACTCGTAGGCACGTGAAAGACAAGTGTTAACGAAGAGATTATTTTCGCTCTGTCAGCGGGGCAGCTTCAAAAGAAGGGGCCAAGAGGTAGAGGCGGACTTGTACAGTTCTCTCTTTCATTCCATAGAAATTTTCACAGGTAGGTGACTCACGAAATCGTAATAACATAATTGTAAACAACTTACATAATGGATGGTATTGGAACCCAGGGCGCAAAGGCTTGCTTGTTTAGGACTGGCTCGAAACAGGTTCGAAATCTTCCTCTTCTGTGAGAAGCACAGGGTAAAAAGGGACAGTCCTTGGCAATTTCGAAAGCTTGAGAATAGAAATTATCACTGAAAGACAATGAGTTAGTATCAACTCAAAGACAAAATGCTGATAATGACAGCAGCTGCAACAATGGACTTGAAGTAGCCTCACGCTCTCCGAAAAAAGTGAGAATATCAACATTAACATCAGAACTCCAACCAAACAGTCAGCCCATCCACTGGAAGTTCCACATATGCTTCTATAGAAATATTTTCGTTTTCATTTCCAACTAAGGCACAAAAGTCCTTATGGTTGGTTCTGACACAATGTTGTGTAGATAACAACTGTTGATCATGGTACTTCGCTTTAGCAAAATAACTGAGAAACAAATTATAAGTTGTTCGGAACGAGAAGATCTATCCTGGACGAGGAGGCGTGAGAACACAGACCAGAATCTGTCAAAATTAGAAATGCATAAAACTATAACTGAGTCGAACATCTAAAGACTTAAACCATATCTCTAAAATTATTTACAATTCTTTTTTGAACTATTTTGCCTCCAGTTTTATAGGATAAAGAATTAAAATAAATTTTTAGCTGTGGGAATAGTGAATAAAATTTTGTGGTGCCCACTTTAGACTGCAAAGCATTAAACACTTGTTACACAGCCATGAAAAAATATAAGAAGTTACCATATCATGTCAAAACGAAGTGATTTTTTGTGTTGTTAACGTATTCATTGACATGAGCTATTTATTTCTGCATATATTTTCTAGTATTTACTAAGACACGTTATGTATATATACGTACCAGTGTTGACTAACAAAGACAGCAAGGAAAACAAAGTCACATTGACTTGACTGGGTTACCACAGGTTAATTCTCAATAATGTACTATACACGTGTGTCCATAATATTTATGTGTTCTCAAGACCATCGTGTGTATTTCTTCTTATGTATGAAGTAACTATCCTTTTTTTTTTTATTCGCCGGTACTCTCCCGGCCCGGGTCTTTTCCAATAGTGGTGACCCGGCCTTGGCTCCCTATCTGGGGAGTATCTCGAGACTTATGTCTGCCATGGGAGGAGGTACAAGTATCCCTACATCTTTGGGATCAACTGTCCCCAGGCCTAGCCACAGTCCCCGCCCTCACGGGGCTCGCAGTGAGAAGCTAGGCCTCTGGTCTGCCATCTGCCCCGCCCCAAAGGGGTTCTTGGGGATGGCAGTCTTATAAACATTTGTTGGACAATGTGTGAATGAATCTAAATACAATTTTTTTTTTAAATTTATGCTACTGACTGTAAAATTATTTGTAGATTTCTTGAATAAAGCATATACCATGGCTTATCTTTATGAATATAAATCATTAAATTTTGTTGTATTATCCTAGCATCAATAATAATATGTAATCACTGTATGTCTATGATAATCATGTACTTAATACAGATATATTTATTGTAAAATGCAATTTGTTGGCTTGTTAGTTAATGGGGTTTAAAGTATATCTACTACACTAGGGTAATTATGGCTACATGTCATCTTTCACGAGTCAAGATAGCTTTAATCCTTAAAACAGGGATTAAAGTAAACTCTCGGTGCTAGAGAAAGCGCAAAGGTTTGCAACAAGGTTAATTCCGGAGCTCAGGGAAATGTCCTACGATGAAAGGTTGAGGGAAATCGGCCTGACGACGCTGGAGGACATGAGGGTCAGGGGATACATGATAACGACATACAAAATACTGCGTGGAATAGATAAGGTGGACAGAGACAGGATGTTCCAAAGAGGGGACACAGAATCAAGGGGTCACAACTGGAAGCTGAAGACTCAGACGAGTCAAAGGGATGTTAGGAAGTATTTCTTCAGTCATAGAGTTATCAGGAAGTGGAATAGTCTAACAAGTGATGTAGTGGAGGCAGGACCCGTACATAACTTTAAGACGAGGTATGACAAAGCTCAGGGAGCAGAGAGAGGACCTAGCAGCGATCAGTGAAGAGGCGGGGCCAGGAGCTGAGTCTCGACCCCTGCAACCACAATTAGGTGAGTACTCGATTGAGAGACACACAGCTCGGTTGGTAGCACACTCAGCTCACACCATGAGGTCCGTGGTGCGATCCCCGGTACGGGTGGCAACATTAGGACGTGTTTCCTTAAGACACCTGCTGTCCATGTTCACCTATCAGTAAAATAGGTACCTGGGTGTTAGTGGACTGTTGTTGGTCGCATCCTGGGACAAAATTGACCTAATTTGCTTGAAATGCTCAGCATTACAGGGGGATTTCTATATACGTAGTAGTATGTCATTGCTTCTTCTTCTTGATTCGCCGGTATTCTCCCGGCCCGGGCCGGAAATAATGGGGGCAAATTCCTAGGCTTATACCTTGACAACAACCTGAATTTCAGCACCCATATCCAGCATATAACCAAAAAAGTATCCAAAACGGTTGGGATCCTCTCCAAGATACGATACTACGTGCCGCAAAATGCCCTTCTCACACTATACCACTCACTTATTTATCCATACCTCACCTATGCTATTTGTGCTTGGGGATCAACTGCAGCAACACACCTAAAGCCAATAATAACCCAACAAAAAGCTGCAGTAAGAATAATCACTAAATCCCATCCCTGGCAACACACCCCCCCACTCTTCATAGACCTAAACTTACTCCCTATTCAGTACATCCACACTTACTACTGTGCAATCTACATCTACAGGGCCTTAAACTCTAATATCAACCTTGACCTAAAACGCTTTCTTGATAGTTGTGACAGAACCCACAGGCATAACACCAGACACAAACATCTCTACGACATTCCCCGTGTCCGACTAAACCTTTACAGAAATTCAATGTATGTCAAAGGCCCTAAAATCTGGAATACCCTACCTGAGAACTCTAGAACTGCAGACACATTCATCACCTTCAAAACTAGCATTAGAAAACATCTTATCTCCCTGATACACCCCGTCAACTAACTACACGAATACCACCTGGTGGTTCACACTTACACTCACTCACTCATTTGACCATAAACAGAAATATTAATCTCAATCTTAAAATAATGAATCCTGTGATACTCCAATACTGAAACTATGTACTGTGCCAAAACAAAAGCATTCACATTGCTAAACTCACAAACTAGTATTTAGTCACTTAGCCATAATACCAACTTACCTCATAATTTGTAATATTTTACAATTAAGAATAAAACTAAGTATGCCCGAAATGCCTAGCCATGCTAAGCGTTCTAGTGGTACACTCTGTAATCACTATTTTACAACATGTAAACCACTCAATAACCAAATTTCTGTAAAATCAACATTGTAATCCTTATAGAGAATAAACTTTGAATTTGAATTGACTTTGAATTATCCAAGTGGTGGCCCGGCCTTGGCTCCCCGTCTAGGGAGTGTCTGAGACCTAAGTCTCCCATGGGAGGAGGCACAAGTACCTCCTCATCTTTGGGACCAACTGTCCCCAGGCCTAGCCACAAGCTAGGCCTCTCTGGGCTGCCATCCCCGCCCAAAGGGGGCTAATGGGAATGGTAGTCTTGTGAGCTGCGAGCTCTTAGGTATGGTGTAGATCCTATGTCATTGATGTCAGCTATGGTCTGTATACCATGTACGTACTTGTAGTAAATAAAGATATTATTATTATTATTATTATTATTATTATTATTATTATTATTATTATTATTATTATTATTATTATTATTATTATTATTATTATTATTATTATTATTATTATTAAATATACTTACTTATTTACTAACTTCTGTAACGTTTAAGGTTACCCATAAAAATTACGTAAATCTTAGTTTTCTTCACTTCTTCACAGTTAAGAGAAAATGTAAAATATGCATAAGGGTAACTAAACGAAATGCTCAGGAGGACCCCCCCCCTGCATGCAGGTGCAGGAATAATAATAATAATAATAATAATAATAATAATAATAATAATAATAATAATAATAATAATAATAATAATAATAATAATAACATCTTTATTTACTACAAGTACGTACATGGTATACAGACCATAGCTGACATCAATGACATAGGATCTACACCATACCTAAGAGCTCGCAGCTCACAAGACTACCATTCCCATTAGCCCCCTTTGGGCGGGGATGGCAGCCCAGAGAGGCCTAGCTTGTGGCTAGGCCTGGGGACAGTTGGTCCCGAAGATGAGGAGGTACTTGTGCCTCCTCCCATGGGAGACTTAGGTCTCAGACACTCCCTAAAGAGGGAGCCAAGGCCGGGCCACCACTTGGAAAAGGCCCGGGCCGGGAGAATACCGGCTAATATTTAATAATAATAATAAATAATTTCCAGTCCAGACCTAAGTGTGTCAGCTGAGTGCGCTAGCGATCGAGCTACGCCACACCGTATACATTAATACGGTTACATATTCTGTGATACATATCAGTATATGTGTGGATTATCCACCAGGATAACCCCCCAATAAGTCAGACAGACTTATTTTCATTGGGGTCCTTATTTAAACCCTAAAACTTAAAAGAGCTAAGTAACTCAACTGTGTTATATAGTATCTTTATTTCTACAAGTACAAGGCATACAAACCATAGCTGACATCAATGACATACTACTATATGGAGAGTCCCTTGTTATGCAGATAATTTCGGGCAAATTAGGTCAATTTTATCCCAGGATGCGACCCACACCAGTCGACTGACACCCAGGTAGTTATTTTACTGATGGGTACCTGGGTGTTAGTCGACATATATAATACTGTAATATAATCTCATTAATACTCGTTATCAAGGCATTCATGGGAAGAGCTTCAACCGTAGGGGATCATACATCACCTGCAGGAATGGGAGGTATTAAGATTCGATCCAAGGAAAGAGAGCACAGGACCAGTGAACGTGCTCATACCAGTGAACGTGCTCATACCAGTGAACGTGCTCATACACAGTCACACATACTTATAGCCATGCACACTCACATATATACACTCATACATAGTCATGCACACTCATACATAATCATACACATACATATATGCACTTATACGTAATCATGCACACACTCATACATATACACATTCATACATTCAAATTCAAATTCAAATTCAAAGTTTATTCTCTATAAGGATTACAATGCTGAGTTTACAGAATTTGGTTATTGTGTGGTTTACATGTCGTAAAATAATAATTACAGAGTGTACCACTAGAACACCTAGCATGGCTAGGCATTTCGGGCAGACTTAGATTAAATCTTAAGTTTAAAATATTACAAAATTATGAGGTAAGTTGGTATTATGGCTAAGTGACTATAAGGATTACAATGTTTGTGGGTTTAGCAATGTGAATGCTTTTGTTTTGGCACTATACATAGTTTCAGTATTGGAGTATCACAGGCCAACTTATGACTAGTTAAGATTCATTATTTTAAGATTGAGATTGATATTTCTGTTTATGGTCAAATGGGTGAGTGAGTGTAAGTGTGAACCACCAGGTGGTATTTGTGTAGTTAGTTGACAGGGTGTATCAGGGAGATAAGATGTTTTGTAATGGTAGTTTTAAAGGTGATGAATGTGTCTGCAGTTCTAGAATTTTCAGGTAGGGTATTCCAGATTTTAGGGCCTTTGACATACATTGAATTTTTGTAAAGGTTTAGTCGGACACGGGGAATGTCATAGAGATGTTTGTGTCTGGTGTTGTGCCTGTGGGTTCTGTCACAACTATCAAGAAAGCGTTTTAGGTCAAGGTTGATATTGGAGTTTAAGGTCCTGTAGATGTAGATTGCACAGTAGTAAGTGTGGATGTACTGAACAGGGAGTAAGTTTAGATCTATGAGAGTGGGGAGGGGGGGGGGTGTTGCCAGGGATGGGATTTAGTGATTATTCTTACTGCAGCTTTTTGTTGGGTTATTATTGGCTTTAGGTGTGTTGCTGCAGTTGAACCCCAAGCACAGATAGCATAGGTGAGGTATGGATATATAAGTGAATGGTATAGTGTGAGAAGGGCAGATTGCGGTACGTAGTATCGTATCTTGGAGAGGATCCCCACCGTTTTGGATACTTTTTTGGTTATGTGTTGGATATGGGTGCTGAAATTCAGGTTGTTGTCGAGGTATAGGCCTAGGAATTTGCCCTCATTATGTCTGGCAATTAGAGTGTTGTCGATCTTAATGTTAATTTGCGCATCTCCTGTTCTGCTACCAAACATAATATAGTAGGTTTTGTCAGTGTTAAGCGTAAGTTTATTGGCTGTCATCCAAGTCGATATTTTGATCAGCTCCTCATTAACAATGGTGTTGAGGGTGGCAAGATTAGGGTGAGAGATGACATAAGTCGTGTCGTCAGCAAAGAGAATGGGTATGTATATGCACGCATATACATACACATACATACACATACATAGTCATACATACTCACACGTACTCAAATGATGACAGTTTATACTCAGCTTGTGGAACAGAGTAGCCGCACTCAGCTTGTGGAACAGAGTAGTGGTACTCAGCTTGTGAAACAGAGTAGCGGTACTCAGCTTGTGGAACAGAGTAGTGGTGCTCAGCTTATGGAACAGAGTAGTGGTACTCAGCTTGTGGAACAGAGTAGTGGTACTCAGCTTGTGCAACAGAGTAGCGGCACTCAGCTACAAAACTAGTGTCTGGTGTTGCTTTAGTCTGCTGATCGGAAAGCGATTTTTAATTATCACTG
>NC_091302.1:53343183-53432114 GCF_038502225.1 Cherax quadricarinatus | reverse complement strand
ATCATTCAACACTTTCACCTCACTCATACATAATCACTGTTTTTGCAGAGGCGCTCAGATACAACAGCTTAGAAGCATATATAAAGATATAATATAAAAAGTGACCTGAAATAATATAATAAACTCCATATAGAATATAAAATCAGGGCCCCAATTATATATATACTGTCCTATTTAACGCACCTTTCTTTTTGGGTCACCCTGCTTCAGTGGGAGACGGCCGACTTCCAGCAAGCGTGCATGAGCGTATTTGATAGGAGTGAATGGAGACAAATGGTTTTTAATACTTGACGTGCTGTTGGAGTGTGAGCAAAGTAACATTTATGAAGGGATTCAGGGAAACCAGCAGGCTGGACTTGAGTCCTGGAGATGGGAAGTACAGTGTCTACACTCTGAAGGAGGGGTGTTTATGTTGCAGTTTTATAACTGTAGTGTAAAGCACCCCTCTGGCAAGACAGTGATGGAGTGAATGATGATGAAAGTTTTTCTTTTCCGGGTCACACTACCTTGGTGGGAATCGGCCGATGTGTTAATAAAATAAAAATATTATATATATTAAATAATCTTCAGCCATCTGTGTACACTGTGGGCCTTCAATTTAATGTACCGTACCTGTGTTATAAAATGAATTGAAATATTATTATTAAATTGTAATTCACTGAAGATTATCTGTTTTATTTATCCATGGCACTTAAAACCTTCTTTCTTTCAACTTCAACACACCGGCCGTATCCCACCAAGGCAGGGTGGCCCAAAATGAAAAATGAAAGTTTCTCTTAAATTTAGTAATTTATATGGGAGAAGGGGTTTAAAACCTTCCTCTACATTAATTACCATACTTCTTTCCATTGAAACTCGCCCACCTCCTTTTAACCTTGTTTCCTTCAGTGCAAGGAGTGAAACAATTAGTAATAACTTATTTCTTAACATCTGTATTACTTCCATGCCCAAACCTAACAAAAATTTCCAACTATTTTATAATATAATTATACAGACAAAGAAGTACCCATCTCCTGAGCCGTGGAGACATTGACTCCAGGAACACCCTTCAGGTATGTGTATAAACATACATATAGTGTATGTATACATACATACACACTTTACAGGAAGTAAGAAAGACTTAATTTCTTCTTCAAATGCCTATTGTAGTGTGTAATTGTATATGTTATGTAGTACAATAAATATTTTTAAAATGAAACATAGTCTTTCCTACCTCTTTGTATACATACCTCGAAAAGAATGTACAATGCATACATAGTGCATACACACTAATATACTGTTGTCTTTCACTTCAAGATTAGATGTTAAAGATACATTCACTAGCTACAATGTATTTTGTGTTTAATGCATAAATTAGTTGATGGCTTGTTAGATTTAAAGCCTATTGACTATATGAGGTCCATTAAGGCTGCTTTTCACTTGTACACCACCAGTCAAGATAACTTTAATCCCTAATGTTGAGATTAAAGAAAAGTCTGTGTATAAGTACGTACACTAAAAAATTTACACCTCTTGGTGTATATATCCTGGATAGATTGGTAACTGGGCAAGTAGTTTACAAAGTTAACTATATTGTAACTTCTTGAAATCTAATGTGTAATTCAATGGGTTTTGATTCAGACTGTCCTCTTGTTTATGAACCATTTCACTGACAAAGAACATTAAATAAAACTCACTTAAACATTAATATATGAAAGAAAAAAGAGAGAGAGAGATAAAATATCTTGCAGCTTACAGGTGAATTATTATTATAATCAAAAAGAAGTGCTAAACCACAAGGGCTATATAGCTTACAGGTGAGAGAGATGGGATTAAATGAACTTGCTAACAAGCAATACATGTATATAATACATGATATTTGAGACAGTAATTATGGGGATGCCTTGTTTCCTTATAATGTTTTACCTGTTTTTTGCATAGACATCCAGTGTTATGCTATACTATATAAAAATTAAGAGTAATATTTCTAAACATTCTGCATAAACTATAATACTAAAAATATTTCTAATTACATTAACACTTATTAATAATGTTCAGCACTACAATATTATCTGAGAAAAAAGTTGAAAACTTAATACTGTACAACATTTTTATTAACAAATTATTAATGAATTTCACTGAGGAAAAATGATCAGTACTGTGATGAAAAACTAACAATGGAGTTATTTATAGTGTATTATAAGTATGATAATAGGTTTGTCACCAATACTCTACCATGAGATGCAGAGTAGACCAGCAGTACTGTACTTTCCTCAACACCAACACCACCGGGAAGATCTTATTGCTGTACACAAGCAAAGCATCAATGTGGTAAGACTCTTCTTTGAAACCTGTCTTGTAGCAAGGGACATTCTTGTTTGTCAGATTAAGATTGACACTGCAATACTTATCACATACATTTACTGCCTTGTCTTGATACACTAATAATGAGCCCTTATAAGCTACCCTTTTGTGCACACCAATCATACATAATCATAGAAAAACTTATCTGCTTAATAATATACACAAACTTGGATATGTAAAAAGAATGAATAAAACTTTTTATACTGTACATTAAAAATATACAAGCTTCACTGTTAATTATAGACACAATAAGCCAATCTATTTAAAGGCATGATAAAACAATTGCATAACTTTAATGTGTCAATTACAATGACAGGAATGACAAAATGACAAATCAAAATTCACACATAAGCTGTAATCTAAAAACCTGAGCAAATGAAAAACAATTAATTTACTGAGCATCAATAACAGCACAAAATACCTTCACTTCCATATATAGAGGATAATGCTCCCTCATTATTAAATACATTTTATGATTATAGATTAATCACTAACAATGCTGTTTTTATGGGGTTAATTTCTAATGATAAATGGAACACTTGCTCAACTTGCATTCAAATCATGTTGCATAAATCCTGTACACATGATGTACAACAACAAAATTCATAAGCTAATCCTGTACATAATGATGTATGTACATTGTACAACCTGATAAGCCAATCAGAAAAAGCCTAAATCCTATAAAACAATGAAATTCAAATATGACATTCCTTGGCCAGCATAATAAAAATGACTGTTGTCCTGAGCTTCAAACAGTCAGGTTTATACTAGTATATTTTGGAAGAAACAGTTAAACACAAAAGATGGAAATAGTAAAACACAAAAGATGAAATATAATGGAATACATACTGTGACTGAGATGGAAATATTCGTGATAATAGCAAAGAAATGTATGGAGACGTTATATCAGATTGAGCAGAGGCAAGTTGTTTTTGTGACCTGATGTGCTGTTGGTAACATTTAAGAAGGGATTTTGGGAAACTCGTTTGCCAGACTCGAGTCCTGGAGGTGTGATGTGCCTGCAGTGCCTACACTCTGAAGGACTGGGTGAGGATCTTTCGGCTTGGAGGGTCATCTGATTGCGATGTTAGTGCACCTCTGGCAAGACAGTGAATGAATGAACGATGGTGAATGTGGCTCCTCATTTTTGGGGGATTCACCCTACCTCAGAGGGAAACAACTGCCGTGTTAAAAATATAACAAGAAAAAAAGCTAAGTATTGGAGAGGAAAATACGTATGTATGCAGGGGTAAGTGCTAAACCTACACAAGTCACACACTGCCTGAGGAATAGGAGTGTTGGATGTAGTGGCAGCATCCTTAAATGGAGAGGAATATATGTAAATCGTATTCCAGAGACAAGTAAACAAACATGCTGGTGTATGGCTTGAAGATTTATTGCTGGAAACCCTTTCACCAAATAATGGACACAGAAAATACTAAGTCAAAATAAGAGTAAAACTGAATAATTTCTGGTCTTATATACAAAGAAAATAAATCAAGAGCAATGATAATTTAAGAAAAAAAAAAAATAACTTCTTATATAAAAACAAGATTTGAAACCTTAGTTCAATACTAATGTGGTAGTGCTATATTGCGTAGTTATTTTTGTTATAGGGAATAACAATCACAATAGTCAAGCAAGGTTTTTTAATATTTTTCTGTTATGAGGCAAAAATCATTCTAGTTGCATTAGTACAGATATCTGAATTTTTTTTTACCATGTTGGCCATCTACCAAGGCAGGACAACCCAAAAAAGATACACTTTCACCATCGTTCAATACTTTCACCATCATGATATGGAATCAAAATCACATGGAAAACAATAAGAATTTTAAAAAACTTTTGAGAACAAAATATGGACACACTTGACATGTACTCACCTAATTGTGGTTGCAGGGGTCGAGACTCAGCTCCTTTCCCCGCCTCTTCACTGATCACTACTAGGTCCTCTCTCTCTCTGCTTCCTGAGCTTTGGCATACCTCGTCTTAAAGCTATGTATGGGTTCCTGCCTCCACTACACCACTTGCTAGGCTATTCCACTTCCTGACAACTCTGTGACTGAAGAAGTACTTCCTAATATCCCTGTGACTCATCTGAGTCTTCAGCTTTCAATTGTGACCCCTTGTTTCTGTGTTCCCTCTCTGGAACATCCTGTCTCTGTCCACCTTGTCTATTCCACGTATTATTTTGTATGTTGTTATCATGTCTCCCCGACCCTCCTGTGTGTAAGGCACTACACTACCACATCTAAATTCAACTTCAAAACAGCCAATGAATTATTAAATATGCTCAGTGAATTTCCTAGACACTGTTTTTTTTTTTTGCGCATTCTTATTAATTTTAATATTAAAGACATATTTCAAGATATGGTAATATATGGTGTAGGGCGAAGTGTGTGGAGGTTGCCATGATAACACTCTCATAACTCAAAATTATAATAACACTTCAGTTTTTAAAAATAGACTCAATGACTTTCTAAGACATTTTCTTTACTCATGATTTCACACAAATTTAGTATAATTAGTATAACCATAATTACAACCATTTTTAAGAAAATATATGACCAGCAGGGTAATTTTTTTTTGTGCATGCACATGTGCATGTATGTACTCGCCTATGTGGTTGCAGGGGTTGAGTCATAGCTCTTGGCCCTGTCACTTCGCTAGTCGCTACTTGGCCCACCCTCTCCCTGCTCCAAGAACCTTACTGTACCTGTTCTTAAAGCTATGTATGGCTCCTGCCTCCACTACATCACTCTCCAGGTTATTCCACTTCCTGACAACTCTATGGCTAAAGAAATACTTCCTAACATCCCTATGACTCATCTGAGTTTCCAGCTTTCAGTTCTGACCCCTTGTTCCTGTATCCTATCTTTGAAACATTCTGCCCCTATTCACCTTGTCAATTCCTCTCGGTATTTTACACATTGTCATCACATCCCCCCATCCCTCCTGTATGCATATACATGTATATATATGTATGTGTATGCATGTGTACTCACTTAGTTGAGGTTGCAGGGGTCAAGTCCTAGCTCCTCTGTGTGCGTGTGTGCATGCGTGTGCGCGCATGCGTGCGTGCGTGCATGTGTTCGTGCATGCGTGTGTGTGTGTGTATGTGTATGTGTGTGTACATGTACAATGATAGCAACTGAAGACTAAACCTCAAATAATTGCAGTTCAAACTTCAAAATAAGAAGGGTTATTGGTCATCCCAGGAAGGGTTGTCGAGAGAAGGTGAAGGAGAGTTTGAGTGCTAGCGGCCTGGACATCCAGCAGGTGTGTGTGTGTGTGTGTGTGTGTTAGATTGGAATGAGTGAAGGCAAATGGTTTTTGGGACTTTACAAGTGGTTGGAGTGTGAGCAAGCTAGCATTTTGTGAAGGGATTCAGTGAAACCAGTTAGCCTGACTTGAGTCCTGTAGGTGGAAAGTACAGTGCCTGCACACTGAAGAAAAGGTGGGGATATTTGCAGTTTGGAGTGGCATCTGAACTGAAGTATTGACATGCCTCTGGTAAGACAGTGAGGGATTGAATGACAGTGAAATGTAAAGTAAAAGGACACAAGTGCAACTAATGTGACATTTTATTGTGGCAACGTTTTGCTCTCCAGGAGCTTTATCAAGCCGTAACGTAACGACTTGATAAAGCTCCTGGAGAGCGAAACATTGCTACAATAAAATGTCACATTAGTTGCACTTGTGTCCTTTTACTTTACATATTGTTGGTAATTCTACCAACATTATCACAGTGAAAGTGCTTCTTTTACATGTCACCCTGCCTCGGTGGAAAACGGCCAGTGTGTTAAAAATATAAAAAAAACCTAAGTCAGTAAGAAATATATTATTTATGTTTAAGATGAACCTGAGAAGGTAAGAGGCTGCTTACCATAGATGTTAGGTTGTCACAAAGACTAAGTATGGTGGGTATGAAAATAAAGAGATAGTAATGTCACCTAGAGAAGTTGTATTGAAAAAAATAAAATTGAGAGAAAATCTGATAGACTATGAAGTTAAACTCCATTTTAATGGAATACCAATACAGTATTGAAAAAATGCATTGTTTATGCTTAAATTAATGCCATGGCTATTGGCCAACAAAAATAACAAGTGTAAGATGCACAAAACATTATCAACTATAATAATTAGTTCTCTGTAAATAGCACTTATAATAACAGTCTTCGGCAGAAGAACCTACTGACTCATATTAGTCTTATTGCACTGCACAAAGCATATATTTCTGGGTTCAGTCCGCTTTGTTCACTTGGCAAGTAACAAAGTAACATAATATTTGCCTGATGTTAACAAGTTCAAGTCAGTAACCCAGTAAATGAATTTTTAAGGTAAATTTCACTTCCAACTGGATAATGAATTATTTATAAGCAATGATTATATATCCTTTCTTAGAAAATATGAACCTATGCACTGAATTTTTTTCATTGTATATATCATAACTGTGTTGACTACAAAAAAATGTACATTAACAATTATTTTCTACATATGACACCATGGGTAAAAGCTGATATATACTGTAATAAACTGTTTTTCCCTAATTTGAGCTGCCCCTGCCATAGGGCTGTAAATAGTACTCCACTTGACACAAATGCTCACCGTACCACTGTCATAGGGCTGTAAACAGTACATCACATGTACAAAGTTTGACCTTCCTGAAAATTTGCAATAGGCTATTAACTGCCATAGTATGAGTACACTTAGGCTAGGGCATCATACTTAAACGTGGAATTATAATAATCACTTTCGATCATGAGAAGTCATTCTTTCACTGTCACAATAGAGTATATAGAACATTAATATAGTATTTCAAAGAACATTTCATACAAGAGAAAGAGATGTATATTCCTTTTGTAAGAATACAAAGTATACCCTTGTTAAATATCATAACACTGTGGATGGTATTAGATCAAAATGTACAGTAGTCTACCTTACATGTTCAATCTACAAATATTTTTGGAAAAGAAAAATAATAAGTGTGACTCTTCAAACAGTTTTTCTTTAGTAATATTATTACTGGGGAAGTGAAAAGCCTGTAAGGAGCATACAGTGTATGAGGAATGGGAGGTAATCTGGTCAAAGCATTTCCCATTGAACAGAGTTATACACTAAAGCATGGCACAGTATGGACTAAAGGTTTCTGACAATATAAGTAATACCAGGGCATGATGTGAGTTTCAGGCTTATGATGTCAGTTCTCTCTCTTATAAAGCACTTTTATATAGTATGATTTTTGTAAATGTTATTGAAGTACATCTAAAATTGGCTAGCATGCAAAAAAGCCTTAACAGCACTATTTATGCTATTCTATTCTGGACTTATTTTTTTAACTACACTTGTGAATATTTTGAACTATATAGAATAACTTTTTAAAAGAGTTTACTGTAATGCAAGTTATCTAGTCAAAGAAAAATAACATTCAACAAACCTCAAACAAATACAGTACTGTGAATCTGACATAAAGCTGTGGGAAAAATTATTAATAATCACAAACATGGAAGAAAACAGAACATAAAAATTCTATTACAGTACACCTTAAAAAGTGGAGACTGCTCTTCATTACAAAGATTTAATATATGAAGTAAATATATATGAAAGTTAGAAATGAGATCAATAAACCAGAGAAAATTTATTGTTACATATTGCATACACCATTGTGTGTGTATGTGTACTCACCTATCTGCAGTTACATGGGATTAAGTCTCGGCTCCTTACTGTCAACTACTGCACACTTTTCATTTTGTTTTTCCCTTGCCTTCAATTGCTACATTTATGTACTATCACTGAATATTACTCAACCATCAGGCCTGCTAAGTGTAAAGATAGTGAGAAAGCCTTGTTTATATGTGAGAATTTTGGAACATTTTTCTAAGTATTTGACCAAATGCATTTTTTTTTTTGTGTATGGATCACCACATATGGTGAATAATACTAATAATATCTGAGGTATTGTAAAAATTAATCAAGAAATGTGAAAGTTTTGTATAAATTATTATTAGAGGCTGCTAATGATAGCCACTACAAAATGTCACTAATTGTAAATACGTACATTCTTCCCATCACATAACACGTGGGAGACAGATGAAGTCAATGACATGTATAAATGGACAAATTACTGTAATAAACTTTAAAGCTATTTCTGAAAAGTGATCATGAATTTCTTAATCACATTTCAATTAAAAAAAAAAAAAAAAAAAAACAGACCTGATGGATCATGAGGCTGGAAGGGGAAACAAAATGTCAACAAAATCCCTGAAATTGTTTATGAATCAGTAAATTAAAGCAAATTGATTAAGAAAAAAGACAGTACACCATTAAGCCTTGACCTTCCACAGGTACATGACAGAAAATAAGAAATCCTCACTGTAAATTACTAAAAGTCACTGCATTTTATTGGAGATGACAGATGCTGGAATGCAGGACATTAGGAATGAAAATGAAAAACACAAATATGATTGACTAGATCGCAAAAAAGTAGAGCATGTTGATATACTGTAAAACAGCATTTCAAAGAAACATAATACAAACAAAATACAAGGAACCAAGAAGGAAAAGTATGATACGAAATATGAAGTTCCAAAGTGCGTTTACCTTGAAATACAGTAGTGAAGATGCCAAGAAGCTACTAAAAGATACTGACAAAAGACCACTGGGACAAGACATTTCACCATGGGTTTTAAAGTGAAGTGAAGAAGAGCTTAGTTATCCACTTTGGAATGTTTTTTGAGATTTCATTACAGTATCACAGTACACAAAGAAAACTGGTGGACAAATGAAAAATGGCAAACATGATGTCATAAATGGGAACGGTATGCAAATATCAACAACGTGGATTATGTGACACTTAGATGCAGTGCACACCTTTATTAATGCCATTTATCACAGTGGATACCTTCATTACTGATGTTTTTCCCACACAGTGGGTATCTTTATTAACGACATTTCTCCAACAAAGTGGACACCTTTATTAATGACGTTTCTTCCACACAGTGGATACTTTTAATAGCAACAATATTTTCCCCACATGGTGGGCTTTTACCAAGTCAGCAGGAGTACATTAGAAAGAGGAGTATATATACAAAGGAAGGTGAGGTGAGTGGAAGTATACCTCAGCACAACAAGGAATATACTGAGCTATTACTATATACTGTCTCCTACTTGCATGGATAACTTGCAAGTATGGTATAAACTAAGGCTTTAGCTAACATGAAACTACTCTGGTTCTTTATAATAGTTAGAAGTGCTGATAAGGACAGATTGAGACAAAGATGGAAGATGTTGAAAAACTGCCCCTGTCAGCACTTATAAATACTATTACACAGAACCACCATAGCTGAATCATAACTAAACTTTGTTTACATCATACTTAATACTTGAAAGTCATCTAAGATGTCTGTCTAGAAGCCAACACAAGCAATTCAGTATACACCTTGCAGTGCTCCCTTGCCGTGAGATATTCTCATGAGATATTCTGTACTTGCATATGCATATATACTCCTGTTTCTCTTGTATTCTCTATTGACTTAATAAAGCCGAATGTTTGAGAAAAAACATTATCAATAAAAAAGGCATCCAATGTGCAAGAAATGTTGTCATTAATAAAGATATCCGCTGTGTGAGAAATCTTTTCTTTCAACACACCGGCCATATCCCACCAAGGCGGGGTGGCCCAAAAGGAAAAACGGAAGTTTCTCCTTTTACATTTAGTAATATATACAGAAGAAGGGGTTACTAGCCCCTTGCTCCTGGCATTTTAGTCGCCTCCTGTGTGAGAAATGTTGTCATTAATAAAGATATCCATTGTGTGAGAAATGTCATAAGTAAAAATATCTGCTGTGAAAAATGTTATTAATAAAGATATCCACTGTGAAAAATGTTGTCATTAATAAAGATATTCACTGTGTGTAAGAAATGTTGTTATTAATGTAGGTATCCATTGTGCTTTTTTTTTGTCCTCTCAACATTTTTAGTTGAACCATGAACTCTTTTTGTCTTTGCTGTTTCCATGTCTTTTTTCCTGGGTATAAAGTTCTCAGCTGCCTCCCTGCATTTTCCAGATAGCTTCTCCATCAGCTGAATTTTCCTCCAGTTTTCCATCACACTGCACTGCATTTATGAATTCTCTCACTCCCCTGAATTTCCCTTTTCTTATGTTTAGATTCTCAAAACAATGCAGATAGTAAGTGTATCCACCATGTTGAAGATATGATGTCGTTAATAAAGGTATCTGCTGCATCTGAGTGCTTTACTTCATGTTTTGTTGCCAGTTTTATAGAAAAGTGATAAGGACCCTTTTCTATTACAGGCTCGTCTCACCCTTAACCTACTTACCCACTATAAGCTTGTCCCCACCCTTAAACTGTAAACCTATCCCAAACTTAAACCATAGGGATGAATCACCCATTAACAGTAGGCCTGTCTAATTGACAAGTATTACTGAGAAATCTGAAAAAAAAAAAAAAATGATGTTGATAAAACAACTGTAGAAAAAAATCTGTTATCAAATACAACAGATTTATATTAAAAATCATACGAGTATTGTACATCAAACCCTCAAATCTACTACAATAGTCACTAATTTTTATAGAAGAAACAGCTGATATATTACAACTATTTTGATTTAAAAATCTTACATCTTTCCACAAAGGAAAAATCTTATATCCATTTCACTTGAAAGGAAAATGAAGTGTGTGAAGAAATGTCATCAGTAGTATCCCGTAAGGATTAATGCTTGCCCAAATGATCTGCCAAGTTTTTACAGTACATATAAAAGGTTTGACAGAAGGAATAAAAACACTTTTATGAATATACTGTATTTGTAGATAAAGCAAAAATTTTGTGCAAAGAAATAAAAATGATTGGAAATCCCTACATTCAGATAAATTAAGGAAACGAAATGATAGATAGTTGATGGGAATTTATGTAGTTAAATGGCACATCAAAGAAATGGGCAGAAAAAAAAATATAATAGGAAATCCCAACAACATTTGGATAAATTAAGCAAATGGAATGATGGATAGTTGATAGACATTTATGTCAGTAAATGGCACATCAAAGAAATGAATATAGAAAAAAAAATACAGACTAACATAAAATATTGAGTGTTGGTAAAGGGACTGAGGAATAATTACAGATAAACAAGTGTCAACCAAACATCGCATAAATGCAGTAGAGAAACTTTCATGCTATACTGGTAAATTTCTAAATAACCTTCAGATATATGGATAACGAAATGCTAGGAAAGCTGTTCTCAATATACGTTACTATCAAACTTGATATATGCCATGGCAGTGTGGTGTCCACCCTCAAAAAGCTAAACTGCTATTGAAATTTAAATTCCAAAGAATGGAAAATGGTTCCCTTTGTTGACTGATAGGAGGAACAGAAGAGACATAATTGATGCCTAGTAGATCATATGTGAGAGAATATATATAAAATATACAATGTAGATTTCTAAGCATCATCAACAGGGGAAACAAGTCACAACAGTAGGCAGAGAAAAAAGTGGTGCCAAAGAATACCAGAACAAGTTTCTTCAGAAAGTGTTGAGTGCTGGAATGGTATCCAAGAGGAAGTAGTATACACTACAACCACTGGAAACATTTAAAAAACTTATATGACAAGCTGAACACTGAAGTTGGGACACCACAAGCATAGCTCCTTTCTTGTAGTTACAAACAGATACTTACACAGGTGCATATACACAAGCATGCAAGAATACTAACACACTATACATTTGCACACAATGAAAAGAATATAGAGTACTTGATTCATCCCCCCAAAACAATAACAAGTTAGAAATATTCTTGAGATTTGTATCTTTGATTCAAGAGTCAATGAATATTACCACCACTGATAAAAAACATTTACACTACCACATGAGTGTTAATAGGTTATTTAGACAAGATGATTTACTTGTCTATCAGCTAAATGCCTGAGCTCAAAACCTTAATGATTTAAGGGGAAACCTAGGGATAAAACACAGACATTCAGCAAAGCCAACCATAATTGAACAATGTTTTGTTGAAGTGTGACCTTTGTAAATCTTAAAAGTAGAACTTGTATATTTTATTGTAGCAATAACACTTAGCAAAATGAACCTTTAATGGACATTTCATTAAAATTGGAGTAAAAAGTTGTCCATTTGACTCGCTTTGCTAAGTGTGTCACTTATTTTACCTGATTTAATAAAGTCCCACTTCATCTGTCACTACACTTGGGCAAAGTGTACAATAAAGGCTAGCCTTAGTTATTGTCTTTGTTTACCCCTTTTGTTGGCAGTTTTCCTATCATTCCAAGAAAAAATAATTATCACATCTACCATAAACAAAATGGAGTAAATTTGGGTAAATACAAATGCCTCTACCATACATTGTACGTAAAAATACACAAAAAATAAATTCTTTTATCCTCATATTTAAGTCTTATGAATAATAAATACTTCCTTCAATTCATATATATCAATAAAATAAAATAAAGATATGACAGAACAAAAATAGTGTGGAATATGGCAAGAAGTGCACAGAAGATGCTATTCAAAAGTAACCAAATACATGTACAGGTAATTCTGTTTTAATGTTAAAAATGCCATCCCACATCAAGGGCCCCAAGAGCCTCACCTGGAATGGGCTACACCTCATTCATGCCTAGTAAGATACATCACAGGCTATTTGTTAGTAATGTGCTTCCTTTGCCTCCGGCCACTTGCTGATGCTTGCTTAGTAGCCTGTGTCAACTGAAGAGCCTCATATGATAACCAGATATAAAGTCATAAAAGTATATGCAAGAATAAATAAAGGTGATTTATTAGCATCATTAACAGAGAGAACAAGAGGCCAGAAATGTATATTAAAAAAAGTGAAGCTTAAATAGTATTACTAAAATGTTTTATTCACACTGATGGAATAATGGAATGGATTAGAGAAGGAGTTAGAAAGTGCTATAACTATTCCATATTCTTCTTCTTTCAACAAAATGGCAGTATCCCACCGAAGCAGGGTGGCCCAAAAGGAAAAACGAAAGCTTCTTTTAAATTTAGTAATACATACAGGAGAAAGAGTTACTAGCCCCTTGCTCCCAACTATTACCTCGGTGGGAGATGGCCGACTTGTTGAAAAAAAAAAAAATGTTTTTTTTTTCTTTTTCAACGAGTCGGCCGTCTCCCACCAAGGCAGGGTGACCCAAAAAGAAAGAAAATCCCCAAAAAGAAAATACTTTCATCATTCAACACTTTCATCTCACTCACACATAATCACTGTTTTTGCAGAGGCGCTCAGAACACAACAGTTTAGAAGCATATATGTATAAAGATACACAACAAATCCCTCTAAACTGCTAATATCCCGAAACCCCTCCTTTAGAGTGCAGGCATTGTACTTCCCATTTCCAGGACCCAAGTCTGGCTATATAAAAATAACAGGTTTCTTTCAACACATCGGCCGTATCCCACTGAGGCGGGGTGGCCCAAAAGGAAAAACAAAAGTTTCTCCTTTTACATTTAGTAATATATACAGGAGAAGGGGTTACTAGCCCCTTGCTCCTGGCATTTTAGTCGTCTCTTACAACACGCATGGCTTATGGAGGAAGAATTCTGATCCACTTTCCCATGGAGATAAGAGGAAATAAACAAGAACAAGAACTAGTAAGAAAACCCAGAGGGGTGTGTGTATATATATGTATATGCTTGTACATGTATGTGTAGTGTGACCTAAGTGTAAGAGGAAGTAGCAAAACGTACCTGAAATCTTGCATGTTCACGAGACAGAAAAAAGACACCAGCAATCCAACCATCATGTAAAACAATTACAGGTTTCCATTTTACTCTCACTTGGCATGATGATAGTACCTCCCTGGGCAGCTGCTGTCTACCAACGGAGACGGCCGACTTGCAAAAAAAAAAATTAACAAGTCGGCCGTCTCCCACCGAAGCAGGGTGACCCAAAAAGAAAGAAAATCCCCAAAGAGAAAATACTTTCATCATCATTCAACACTTTCACCTCACTCACACATAATCACTCTCTTTGCAGAGGTGCTCAGAACACAACAGTTTAGAAGCATACATGTATAAAGATACACAACATATCCCTCCAAACTGCCAATATCCCAAAACCCCTCCTTTAAAGTGCAGGCATTGTACAGTGGACCCCCGCATAACGATTACCTCCGAATGTGACCAATTATGTAAGTGTATTTATGTAAGTGCGTTTGTACGTGTATGTTTGGGAGTCTGAAATGGACTAATCTACTTCACAATATTTCTTATGGGAACAAATTCGGTCAGTACTGGCACCTGAACGTACTTCTAGAGTGAAAAAATATCGTTAACCGGGGGTCCACTGTACTTCCCATTTCCAGGACTCAAGTCCGGCTATATAAAAATAACCGGTTTCCCTGAATCCCTTCACTAAACATTACCCTGCTCAAACTCCAACAGCTCGTCAGGTCCCAAATACCATTCATCTCCATTCACTCCTATCCAACACGCTCACGCACGCTTACTGGAAGTCCAAGCCCCTCGCCCACAAAACCTCCCTTACCCCTTCCTTCCAACCTTTTCGAGGACGACCCCTACCCTGCCTTCCTTCCCCGACAGATTTATATGCTCTCCATGTCATTCTACTTTGATCCATTCTCTCTAAATGACCAAACCACCTCAACAACCCCTCTTTAGCCCTCTGACTAATACTGAAGAGGGGTTGTTGAGGTGGTTTGGTCATTTAGAGACAATGGATCAAAGTAGAATGACATGGAGAGCGTATAAATCTGTAGGGGAAGGAAAAAAAATATATACATATGTACACATATAACCTAGGTAGTAGGTTGGTAGACAGCAACCGCCCAGGGAAGTACTACCGTCCTGCCAAGTGAGTGTAAAACGAAAGCCTGTAATTGTTTTACATGATGATAGGATTGCTGGTGTCCTTTTTTCTGTTTCATAAACATGCAAGATTTCAGGTACGTCTTGCTACTTTTACTTACACTTAGGTCACACTGCACATACATGTACAAGCATATATATACATACCCCTCTGGGTTTTCTTCTATTTTCTTTCTAGTTCTTGTTCTTGTCTATTTCCTCTTATCTCCATGCGTGTTGTAAGAGGCGACTAAAATGCCAGGAGGAAGGGTCTAGTAACCCCTTCTCCTGTATATATTACTAAATGTAAAAGGAGAAACTTTCGTTTTTCCTTTTGGGCCACCCCGCCTCGGTGGGATACGGCCGGTGTGTTGAAAGAAAGAAAGAAGTATACATATAAAAAAAATACATGGGACTTCACAGTCATAGCCCTGTTCCTGTAGATATATTGGTAATTACAGTGCACCAAGTTCATTGTCAACTGACAAATGCTGGAGGAAGTGTTAGAAACAGTCCTTCAGAGCTCTGATGTAGAAATACACATTTCACACTGAACTTCAAAATGCAGTTTTCTGCAATAAGGTGCCCTGGGGGCTCACATGGCAACATAACCAAGATCAAAGACAGTGGAACCAATTGTTGATTAGAGGCAGAATGCAGGGGCTGACCAAGACACATGGACACACACAAAGACACAGGCTTGCACACAGAAAATTCTGCTACTGCATGCATATCACATGCATACTAAGTACCAGGAGAGAAAACAGTAAACATAAATACAGACAAGAACTCTCATCCAACATGAAAACTTGGTTTGAAATTACACACCTATATGAATCACAGGTATATCAGGCAGTATTTCACAAAGTAAGTGTCATAAGTGGAATGAGCTCAACAGTGACTCAGTTGAAGCTAACTCCAAAAAGCAGCTTAAAATTTATATATGACAAAGCTCAATCATGTTGGTTGGTTGAAAGTTAAGAGTAGGAGCTCACTCCCCACAAAGCCATAACTCCCTCCAGATATACATGCTAAATGAAGATCTAAAGAGAAAATGTGATAAAGGATGCTAATGGCCAAGGAATATAGGATCTATGCCATCTTGGTGGGTGTTGAATTCACTGACCTACAAAACAAGGGCATTATCAAACACTATATTACTAACAAATGAGGATCCATCTCACACTAAGCACTTCTAAGACACCATGTTTGGGAATAATCCAAGGACTGCTAGTAAGCCAGAATGAATGGCCATTCCAGTGATTCTAGAATAGTAATACAGATTGCCACAAATCCTAAAGGAAGCTCTGTGGCCCCCAGCAGCTCAGCAAAACACAAAGTGAAGAAGGAAATATCCATCTAGAGGTGAAATCAATGTATACGCAATAACAAAGGCTGACAGCTGGGGGTTCAGCTCAAATGCTCCCAGCTAATGATGGTTACAGCTAGTAAGCATCAACAAGCAGTTGGAGGCAAAGGAGACACATTGCTGTTAAAAGCAAGCAATGAACCTTACTGGGCATATTACTGCAATATATTCCAGGTGGGTCTCCTAGGGTATTCCACCACAGAAATATACTCTATGGACTCTTTATATGCATATTTTTTTATGGTGAATTTTCAATGGTACACAAGTATACAGAAACTGAATCATAGAATAATATCCTCATGAAGTGAAATGACACTGACAATAGTCAGTTTATATTGCAAGACTAAGTATTTATACCAGTGTACACACAAAATAATTGCTACTTGCATAAAGGATCGTGGAGAATCTAATGATTACTTTAGAACAGCTGTTGCTTGGTTACTATAGAATATAGTGTAATTACAAAAATAAACACACTTGACTTATCTCTCAGCAGGCAATCATTCATACACACCAAGATATAGCTGGTAATATTCATTATTTACACAGAAGTGAAAACACTATGGCAGCCTTCAATCATAACTGTTCATATCTATGTAAAAAGAATGCATTTTATGATGCATTCTCTCTCTATCTCACTTAATATTGTCTGAAACAAAAAGGACTTTTTTATAAACAACAGTAACTTATTAACTTGGGTTATATGATAATTAAGTAATGTCCTCATATTTATCATAAACCCAAAATTTCTCACAAAGGGCATGTATCTAGTAAGCATCTACCAAACTGTATCTTATAATTTATCTGTAGTACAGACAATATTTTCATCCAAATCACGTACAGTATGCCAAAATTAATTATAATTCACATCTTTTCATAAATATCTGCAAAGCAGTCACTTTTGATTGTTTTAATCACTATCTCTCCCAAATATTCACAAATAAATCCTTTTAATTTGTAATAAATGAAGGCAGGTCTAAATTCTGTAAACACATTAGTAGGTAAATCTACATTTTCTCTGAGTTACTGTCTCTGCTATGCTGACGCTGCAGGCTACTATGTCCCACTGCAGCACTGCCATAAGGATTATTACCAATGACACTTCCACCTGTAGAGGCTGTGCGTTCCTTTAATGATGAAATCGAAGTGAGTGTCTTTTGGAACCAGGTATTCTTTGTGGCCTGTAACTCTGTCATTGCTGTGCTCAGCTGATGTGTAAGATCCTGCAACAAGATATTCTCTCAAATTTTGGGTAAATACTCTACAGAGAAAACTCTAAAATATTTCATATGATGATAAGCTAGTTATACTTGCCTTGTACTGTACTCAAAATGCAAATACCAGAGAAACTGACTGATAAGCCACCTCATGATAAAATTATTTCCAAAAGTTAAGTGTTTATTGTTTACACAATAAGAAGCACAGGTAGATGAAAATATCCTCAACAAATACAGATTACAGTCAGCCCAACAAATTTGCAATATTCTAAATTTTATGATTCTGATTACTGGTACACAACATTTTTAATTAGGGGTCTCTCATAAATAAATTCTAATATCACATTATTGCTTTGGCTTGGCATACTACCCCTAAATTGAAAACTAAAATAGAACTTTACTGAAAATGTTCTCTGTTTCCTTAGGGTCATTCTTTCTTATGTCAACCATGTATTAATGAGGCTAGAATGATATTAAAAGAAGTATGGCTTTTGAAACAATTAATGAGCCCAAATATAAAACAAAATGTATTACATGGGCAGTATTTAGTAGTGCAGTTTTCAGTTTCTGGAATCACTGTGACTGCTAGTAATGTAACCCTTGAAAATTTGAATGGCTGACTATATATTCATGAAAACTAATTTTTTGGTTCTTTAATCATACTTAAATATGAGTCTTTACAATCTGCTTAGTATGTGAAATCTCTCAACAACATCACTATACAGGTGAGTACAAATGGGAAGTGAACCTGTCTAGCACTCAGCAGATGAAGGATCAAGCCTCCACCTCGTCTTGCACTGAATGACCTATACGAGTTTAGCGCTTAACACAAATTATTATCAACTACATCACTAGAGAAAAAACTTTACAAGAGTCAACATTAAATTCACTAACCTGATTTTTACACTCTGACTCTACAAGTGCTAACTTGGTTTGTGCCAACTCCAGTTCCAATTCACGGACCTGCTGGTTGAGCTTGGTCACAAGTGGAGATTCCTCAATACCCAGCTCTACTGGTGGGCCTGTGACAGGTGACAAGATACCACTGCAGGTCTCACAAGAAGACACTTTTGCCTAAGAAGAGAAAGACAGAAAAAAAAGTTAGTTAAGTTATCCTATGAAATTATGTACTATACTAAGTTACAGCAATTTCTAAGTGAAATTAAAATCTTCCCTTAAGGTGTTATCTGAAATTACAAATTGTTCTAAAAGTTGCTGACTGATTTTACCGAAAATTTCGTACCAGATAGTATTATGATTTTTTATTCACAAAAGAGGAAGTTTTAATTTTTGATGATTTCCAAACGGAAAATGTTCATAACCTGTGTACATTAAGGCATGAGACACAACCTGCGCAGCCCAATCTCCCTACCCAATATTATTAAAGTTTCAGCCACAATACAGAGAATTTCAGGCAAAAAGTGTCCCCTATAAAATATAGCCCACTAAACATGAGCCAAAGTAATATTTCAAGCCCCTTTATTAGGTCGGAATTCTTCTTAGTCAATTACAATGTCTCAAAATTTCAGCCATTCAACTGGGGGTTGGATGTGAGATGAGGTGAAGGTCTACTTTATGCTACATTCAAGGTACAGTATATTTATAGTTTGCTTGACCTGTGCTGTCACTATTAGCACATAGTAGTTTCAAAACTCTAAGACATACAGCATTATATTATGCTAAAATTGGGAGAGGGCCTATATACTGCAGGAGTTAAATGCATTTAAAAATGGATCTGCTTCGTTGAGCATTGTACAAGTTAAGTGCAAGTTTATTAAATATACTCACCCATCAGAAGAAAATTTGTAAGCTCAATAATCTGAAAAATGGTCAATTGTTTAGACATGATAGCCCTTTAAACTTAATCTTCTGTCTACCCCAATATGCATGATGTACTTTTACCCTCTCTCTCCAATCTTTCCTAGGCCAACCTCTACCCCGCCTTCCCTCCAGTACAGATTTATACACTCTCAAAGTCATTCTATTTTGTTCCATCCTCTCCACATGTTTGAACCACCTTAACAACCCCTCCTCAGCCCTCTGAATAATAATTTTGGTAATCCCACACCTCCTTCTAATTTCCAAACTACGAATTCTCTGCATTATATTCACACCACACATTGTCCTCGGACATGACATCTCCACTGTCTCCAGCCTTCTCCTTGTTGCAACATTCACCACCCATGATTCACACACATATAAGAGCACTGGTATAACTATACTCTCATACATTTCCCTCTTTGCTTCCATGGTCAAAGTTCTTTGTCTCCACAGACTCCTCAGTGCACCATTCACCTTTTTCCCCTCGTCAATTCTATGATTCACCTCATCTTTCATAGACCCATCTGCTGACACGTCCACTCCTAAATATTTTAATACATTCACCTCCTCCATACTCTCTCCCTCCAACCTGATATCCAATCTTTCGTTACCTATTTCTTTTGGTATCCTCATCACCTTACTCCTTTGTGGGGAAAATTCTCCAGTAAAGGGGGTATCTCTAAGCCCTCTGAGGAACTTAGCCCTCCCAGAAGGGCTAGTGGATAAGCAGTAACTACAACATACACAAGTGGAAGTGGTAAGGAGTGGAAAGACCTTCCTAGAATGGGTCAGTACGTCTATTAGTGCTGCTCTATTCTAGAGCTCTTTTGTAAAACTCAAAAGGAAGTAACTTAATTAGATGTGCATATTTCATCATAAATTTTTTATTTATTTTATTATCACACTGGCCGATTCCCACCAAGGCAGGGTGGCCCGAAAAAGAAAAACTTTCACCATCATTCACTCTATCACTGTCTTGCCAGAAGGGTGCTTTACACTACAGTTTTTAAACTGCAACATTAACACCCCTCCTTCAGAGTGCAGGCACTGTACTTCCCATCTCCAGGACTCAAGTCCGGTATGCCGGTTTCCCTGAACCCCTTCATAAATGTTACTTTGCTCACACTCCAACAGCACGTCAAGCATTAAAAACCATTTGTCTCCATTCACTCCTATCAAACACACTCACACATGCCTGCTGGAAGTCCAAGCCCCTCGCACACAAAACCTCCCTTACCCCCTCACCCCCTCTCTCCAACCTTTCCTAGGCCGACCCCTACCCCGCCTTCCTTCCACTACAGACTGATACACTCTTGAAGTCATTCTGTTTCGCTCCATTCTCTCTACATGTCCGAACCACCTCAACAACCCTTCCTCAGCCCTCTGGACAACAGTTTTGGTAATCCCGCACCTCCTCCTAACTTCCAAACTATGAATTCTCTGCATTATATTCACACCACACATTGCCCTCAGACATGACATCTCCACTGCCTCCAGCCTTCTCCTCGCTGCAACATTCATCACCCATGCTTCACACCCATATAAGAGCGTTGGTAAAACTATACTCTCATACATTCCCCTCTTTGCCTCCAAGGACAAAGTTCTTTGTCTCCACAGACTCCTAAGTGCACCACTCACTCTTTTCCCCTCATCAATTCTATGATTCACCTCATCTTTCATAGACCCATCCGCTGACACGTCCACTCCCAAATATCTGAATACATTCACCTCCTCCATACTCTCTCCCTCCAATCTGATATTCAATCTTTCATCACCTAATCTTTGGGTTATCCTCATAACCTTACTCTTTCCTGTATTCACCTTTAATTTTCTTCTTTTGCACACCCTACCAAATTCATCCACCAATCTCTGCAACTTCTCTTCAGAATCTCCCAAGAGCACAGTGTCATCAGCAAAGAGCAGCTGTGACAACTCCCACTTTGTGTGTGATTCTTTATCTTTTAACTCCACGCCTCTTGCCAAGACCCTCGCATTTACTTCTCTTACAACCCCATCTATAAATATATTAAACAACCACGGTGACATCACACATCCTTGTTGTCTAAGGCCTACTTTTACTGGGAAAAAATTTCCCTCTTTCCTACATACTCTAACTTGAGCCTCACTATCCTCATAAAAACTCTTCACTGCTTTCAGTAACCTACCTCCTACACCATACACTTGCAACATCTGCCACATTGCCCCCCTATCCGCCTTGTCATACGCCTTTTCCAAATTCATAAATGCCACAAAGACCTCTTTAGCCTTATCTAAATACTGTTCACTTATATGTTTCACTGTAAACACCTGGTCCACACACCCCCTACCTTTCCTAAAGCCTCCTTGTTCATCTGCTATCCTATTCTCCGTTTTACTCTTAATTCTTTCAATAATAACTCTACCATACACTTTACCAGGTATACTTAGCAGACTTATCCCCCTATAATTTTTGCACTCTCTTTTATCCCCTTTGCCTTTATACAAAGGAACTATGCATGCTCTCTGCCAATCCCTAGGTACCTTACCCTCTTCCATACATTTATTAAATAATTGCACCAACCACTCCAAAACTATATCCCCACCTGCTTTTAACATTTCTATCTTTATCCCATCAATCCCGGCTGCCTTACCCCCTTTCATTTTACCTACTGCCTCACGAACTTCCCCCACACTCACAACTGGCTCTTCCTCACTCCTACAAGATGTTATTCCTCCTTGTCCTATACACGAAATCACAGCTTCCCTATCTTCATCAACATTTAACAATTCCTCAAAATATTCCCTCCATCTTCCCAATACCTCTAACTCTCCATTTAATAACTCTCCTCTCCTATTTTTAACTGACAAATCCATTTGTTCTCTAGGCTTTCTTAACTTGTTAATCTCACTCCAAAACTTTTTCTTATTTTCAACAAAAATTTGTTGATAACATCTCACCCACTCTCTCATTTGCTCTCTTTTTACATTGCTTCACCACTCTCTTAACCTCTCTCTTTTTCTCCATATACTCTTCCCTCCTTGCATTCTTCTTCATAAATGAAGAAGGATAATGAAGTTAAGCCACTGGGTATGAAATCTTTCTTATGAAGGCAGATCAGGATCACTGAATCTCCACTCTTTTTGAAAGCTGCACAATAAAGGAAGATAAGATTGAAAGAATTAGAGGCAAGACACAATGTAGGATTGCAGATGAGCAAGGAGGTTTTAGAGTGGGTATGGGATGTGTAGATCGAGTGTTTATATTGAAGCATATATGTGAACAGTATTTAGATAAAGGTAGGGAAGTTTTTATTGCATTTATGGATTTAGAAAAGGCATATGATAGAGTGGATAGGGGAGCAATGTGGCAGATGTTGCAAGTATATGGAATAGGTGGTAAGTTACTAAATGCTGTAAAGAGTTTTTAAGAGAATAGTGAGGCTCAGGTTAGGGTGTGTAGAAGAGAGGGAGACTACTTCCTGGTAAAAGTAGGTCTTAGACAGGGATGTGTAATGTCACCATGGAAGTTTAATATATTTACAGATGGGGTTGTAAAAGAAGTAAATGCTAGGGTGTTCAGGAGAGGGGTGGGATTAAATTATAGGGAATCAAATACAAAATGGGAATTGACACAGTTACTTGTTGCTGATGATACTGTGCTTATGGGAGAGTCTAAAGAAAAATTGCAAAGGTTAGTGGACGAGTTTGGGAGTGTGTGTAAAGGTAGAAAGTTGAAAGTGAACATAGAAAAGAGTAAGGTGATGAGGGTATCAAATGATTTAGATAAAGAAAAATTGGATATCAAATTAGGGAGGAGTATGGAAGAAGTGAATGTTTTCAGATATTTGGGAGTTGATGTGTCAGCGGATGGATTTATGAAGGATGAGGTTAATCATAGAATTGATGAGGGAAAAAAGGTGAGTGGTGCATTGAGGTATATGTGGAGACAAAAAAACGTTATCTATGGAGGCGAAGAAGGGAATGTATGAAAGATAGTAGTACCAACACTGTTATATGGGTATGAAGCTTGGGTTGTAAATGCTGCAGCAAGGAGGCGGTTGGAGGCAGTGGAGATGTCCTGTCTAAGGGCAATGTGTGGTGTAAATATTATGTAGAAATCTCAGAGTGTGGAAATTAGGAGAAGGTGTGAAGCTAATAAAAGTATTAGTCAGAGGGCAGAAGAGGGGTTGTTGAGGTGGTTTGGTCATTTAGAGAGAATGGATCAAAGTAGAATGACATGGAGAGCGTATAAATCTGTTAGGGAAGGAAGGCGGGGTAGGGGGTCATCCTTGAAAAGGTTGGAAGGAAGGGGTAAAGGAGGTTTTGTGGGCGAGGGGCTTGGACTTCCAGCAAGTGTGCGTGAGCGTGTTCGATAGGAGTGAATGGAGACGAATGTTATTTTGGACCTGACGAGCTGTTGGAGTGTGAGCAGGGTAATATTTAGTGAAGGGATTTAGAGGAACTGGTTATTTTTATATAGCCGGACTTGAGTCCTGGAAATGGGAAGTACAATGCCTGCACTTTAAAGGAGGGGTTTGGGATATTGGCAGTTTGGAGGGATATGTTGTGTATCTTTATACGTATATGCTTCTAAACTGTTGTATCCTGAGCACCTCTGCAAAAACAGTGATTATGTGTGAGTGAGGTGAAAGTGTTGAATGATGATGAAAGTACTTTCTTTTTGGGGATTTTCTTTCTTTTTGCGTCACCCTGCCTCGGTGGGAGACGGCCGACTTGTTAAAAAAGAAGAAGAAAAAAAAAAAAAAATTAAGATATGCAAGTAGAAGACAGGCATGAAATTAAAAGAAAAAATAAGATATATAATATAAAGGGAGATATAAATGGGGCCTTAAGGATATCTAACCACGAAGGAACTTGAAAGAATGGTTTAAAGTTTGATAAATTCGGAAAGTAAAGAGGCAAGTACTGTTTTGCCAACAGAGTTGTAGATGAGTGAAATAATCTGCTATGTATAGGTATTACAGCTAGGATCTTGGAGAGATTTAAAATAGGTTAGCCAAATATATGAGAAGGGTTCGATTTCAGAAGAAGTTATTAAGCATGGGCCTGTGAGCCCACTGCAATTCTCATTCACTTTTATGTTCATTACAGATTAAAGCTTTAGCCCAAAATAAATAGTTAACGTTTTATCAAATGCATTCATACTTTGTGCATATTCATTGTATGTATGTATGGAAAGCTTACATATGTTTAGTAGCTGCTGGTCAATATTTATGCTATGATTATCATATGTCAAAATGTATGAGGTAATGGTATTGAATAAATGAAGGCAGGGTAAATAAACCCCTGTAAATTCAGCAGGAAAATAAAGAAAAGGGTTAATTTACAATGAGATAAGCAACTTTGTATATTTACATGTACTGCTCTTACATACATTGTGTATTAATGGTAATCAGTAATGATCAGAAATGCTCTGTATACCTACACACTTTCTGCATGCACAATCAAATATCACTATATCTTTTTACTGTACAAACACTATATCATGCTGCAATAAATCTTCGTCTTTTGCCTTTATCTAATGCAGATATGGTTTGGCCCCGACTGATCCATATTACTGATGTTTCCTACATAATTTGGCTTTACTGAAGTAAATGAAAAAAAAAAAAATTCATATATGTATATATATTTTTTTCAACAAGTCGGCCGTCTCCCACCGAGGCAGGGTGACCCCCAAAAGAAAGACAATCCCCAAAGAGAAAATACTTTCATCATCATTTAACACTTTCACCTCACTCACACATCATCACTGTTTTTGCAGAGGTGCTCAGAATACAACAGATTAGAAGCATATACGTATAAAGATACACCACATATCCCTCCAAACTACCAATATCCCAAACCCCTCCTTTAGAGTGCAGGCATTGTACTTCCCATTTCCAGGACTCAAGTTCAGCTATATAAAAGTACAGTGGAACCTCAAATATCGAACTTTCTTCGGTCTAGAAGGCTGTTCGAGTCCCTTTACCAAATGAATTTATTCCCATCAGGAATAATGTAAATTAGATTAGTCCATTTCAGACCCTCAAAAATACACTTATAAAAGCACTTACAAAAATACACTTACATAATTGGTTGTGTTGGGAGCAGTTCGATTTCTGAGGTTACACTGTACGTAATCAGTTTCCCTGAATCCCTTCATTAAATATTACCCTGCTCACACTCCAACAGCTCATCAGCTCCAAAATAACATTCGTCTCCATTCACTCCTATCAAACACACTCCCGCATGCTTCCTGGAAGTCCAAACCCCTTGCCCACAAAACCTCCTTTACCCCCTCCCTCCAACCTTTTCGAGGATGACCCCTACCCCGCCTTCCTTCCCCTACAGATTTGTACGCTCTTCATGTCATTCTACTTTGATCCATTCTCTCTAAATGACCAAACCACCTCAACAACTCCTCTTCAGCCCTCTGACTAATACTTTTATTAACTCCACACCTTCTCCTAATTTCCACACTCCGAATTTTCTGCATAATATTTACACCACACATTGCCCTTAAACATTACATCCCCACCGCCTCCAAATGTCTCCTTGCTGCAGCATTTACAACCCAAGCTTCACACCCAGGTAAGATGTTGGTACCACTACACTTTCATACATTCCCTTCTTTGCCTCCATACATAACGTTTTTTTGTCTCCACATATACCTCAACGCACCACTCACCTTTTTTCCTTCATCAATTCTATGATTAACCTCATCCTTCATAAATCTGTCCGCTGACACGTCAACTCCCAAATATCTGAAAACATTCATTTCTTCCATACTCCTCCTCTCTAATTTGATATCCAATTTTTCTTTATGTAAATCATTTGATACCCTCATCACCTTACTCTTTTCTATGTTCACTTTCAACTTTCTACCTTTACACACTCTCCCAAACTCGTCCACTAACCTTTTTCTTTAGAATCTCCCATAAGCACAGTATCATCAGCAAAAAGTAACTGTATTAATTCTCATTTTGTATTTGAATCCCCATAATTTAATCCCACCCCTCTCCTGAACACCCTAGCATTTACTTGTTTTACAACCTCGTCTATAAATATATTAAACAACCATGGTGACATTACACATCCCTGTCTAAGGCCTACTTTTACTGGGAAGTAGTCTCCCTCTCTTTTACACACCCTAACCTGAGCCTCACTATCCTCATAAAAACTCTCTACAGCATTTAGTAACTTACTACCTATTCCATATACTTGCAACATCTGCCACATTGCTCCTCTATCCACTCTATCATATGCCTTTTCTAAATCCATAAATGCAATAAAAACTTCCCTACCTTTATCTAAATACTGTTCACACATATGCTTCAATGTAAACACTTGATCTACACATCCCATACGCACTCTAAAACCTCCTTGCTCATCCGCAATCCTACATTCTGTCTTACCTCTAATTCTTTCAATAATAACCCTACCGTACACTTTTCCTGGTGTACTCAGTAAACTTTCTTCTTTCTTTCAACACACCGGCCGTATCCCACCGAGGCAGGGTGGCCCAATCTATTTTATCCCCTTTCCTTTATATAAAGGGACTATACATGCTCTCTGCCAATCCCTAGGTGCCTTCCCCTCTTTCATACACTTATTAAACAAAAATACCAACCACTCCAACACTATATCCCCCCTTACTTTTAACATTTCTGTCATGATCCATCAGTTCCAGCTGCTTTACCCCCTTTCGTTCTATGTTAAAATCAACTTATAATGCTTGTCAACGTAAAAATCTGACCACGACCTACATTGAAAAACTCGACTTATATCATTCATCCCGAACGCGGCCCTCTGGCCTGAGCGCCTCAGCTGAGCTAGTGTGACATTGTTTACAAGCTGGGGCGGACGGTTGCATGCATACATTCGATAAATTTTGTATTATTCCAGTGTTTTTAGTGCCTGTAACTGCTAAATAAGCCACCAAGGGCCCAAAGAAAGCTTCTAGTGCCTACCCTGTGGTAAAAAGGGTGAGAAATACTATCGTACCACGGTCAGCTGCTGCTGTAGCACCATTAGCTACTGCTGCACCATGGTCAGCTGCTGCTGCTGCTGTAGCGCAGTCAGCTGCTGCTGTAGCACAGTCAGCTGCTGCTGTAGCACTGTCAGCTGCTGCTGCACCATGGTCAGCTACTGTTGTAGCACCATCAGCTGCTGCTGTAGCACTGTCAGCTGCTGCTGCACCACGGGCAGCTGTACTATTCAAAGATGTGGAGAGACTGTTATTGGTGTGGCTTATCAAGAATACCGAGAAACAATTAACCCCAGAGGGTTAGCCACCCAGGATAACCCAAGAAAGTCAGTGTGTCATTGAGGACTGTCTAACTTATTTACATTGGGGTCCTCAATCTTGTCCCCCAGGATGCGACCCACACCAGTCAACTAACACAAAGGTGAACAGGAGAAAATGCCTGAAACTAGTGCTTGTATTGGTGAATTTAAGGCCAGCAAAGGTTGGTTTGAGAGACTGAAGAATTGTAGTGGCATACACAGTGTGATAAGGCCTGTTCTGGAAGAAAATGCCAAACAGGACCTGCATTACTCAGGAGGAAAAGGCACTCCCAGGACACTGTCTCTCATCACTCAACATTACATCTTCAATAAAGGTGTCATTTATTCTTCATTTAGTACACTAGCACATGCACAATATATATATTGTGCATGTGCTAGTGAACTATATATTGTCCATGTATCCTTCTTTTTGTGTTTAGGAAAATGTATATTTCATGTGGTAAAATTTTTTTTTTCATACTTTTTGGTGTCTTGAACAGATTAATTTGATTTCCATTATTTCTTATGGGAAAAATTAATTCGACTTACGATAATTTTGTCTTATGGTGTGCTCTCAGGAACGGATTAATATTGTAAGTCGGCGGTCCACTGTATGTATGTATGTATGTATGTATGTATGTATGTATGTATGTATGTATGTATGTATGTATGTATGTATGTATGTATGTATGTATGTATATATATATATATAACATATATATATATATATATATATATATATATATATATATATATATATATATATATATATATATATATATATATATATATATATATATATATATATATATATATATATATATATATATATATATATATGTGGGAGACGACCAACTTGTTGAAAAAAAAAAAATATATATATATATATACAGTGGACCCTTAACCAGCGATGGCATCGATTAACGATAAATCTAACTAGCGATACATTTAAACGAAAAATTTTTGCCTCAACTAGCGCTTAAAAACCCGACCAGCGCTATTCGTTCCGTACCATACGCGTCCACTTTGGCCTGAGCGCGCTTCACTTGTCCCTTGGGTGTCAGTGTTTACAAGCCAGCCAGCCACCGCGGTCGCTTCCAAACATACAACAACTGGAACATTTCATATTATCACAGCCTTTGTAGTGATTGCACCTGCAAAATAAGTCACCATGGGCCCCAAGAAAGCTTCTAGTGCCAACCCTACAGCAAAAAGGGTGAGAATTACTATGGAGATGAAGAAAGAGATCATTGCTAAGTATGAAAGTGGAGTGCGTGTCTCTGAGCTGGTCAGGTTGTATAATAAACCCCAATCAACCATCGCTACTATTGTGGGTAAGAAAACGGCAATCAAGGAAGCTGTTCTTGCCAAAGGTGCAGCTGCTGCTGCACCACAGTCAGCTGTTGTTGTTGCTGCACCACCATCAGCTGTATTACTCGAAGATGTGGAGAGAGTGTTGTTGGTGTGGCTTAACGTCAAACAATTACCGAGAAACGATTAACCCCGGAGGGTTAGCCACCCAGGATAACCCAAGAAAGTCAGTGCATCATCGAGGACTGTCTAACTTATTTCCATTGTGGTCCTTAATCTTGTCCCCCAGGATGCGACCCACAACAGTTGACTAACACCCAGGTGAACAGGAAAAAATGCCTGGAACTAGTGCTCATATTGGTGAGGTTAGTGGGGAGGATGTGGAAGAGTTGGTGGAGGAGGACAATGAAGAACAGACCACTGATGAGCTGCTAGATCATCTTCAACAGTAAGAGGCCACACCTGAGGAAACTGCTTCGGAGGAGGGGAGAGAGAAATTGAAGAAGTTGCCTACTTCAAAGATTAAGGAAATGTGTGCTAAGTGGCTTAAAGTGCAAACCTTTTTTGATGAAAATCACCCTCACACAGCTATTGCAAGCCGTGCTGGTGACTATTACACTGACAATGTTGTGAAACACTTTAGGATAAAGGAACGAGAGGTACAGGCCTCTATGGACAGATATGTTGTGCGACAGAAGTCCAGTGACTCTGAAGCTGGTCCTAGTGGCATTAAAAGAACAAGGGAAGTAACCCCAGAAAAAGAGTTGCTGCCTCAAGTGCTAATGGAAGGGGATTCCCCTTCTAAACACTAACAAGATCAACGGTCTCCCCTCCTCCCATACCATCAATCATCACCAGATCCTCAATAAAGGTAAGTGTCATGTAACTGTGCATGTCTTCTTCAGTTTGTGTGTATTAAAATTAATATTTCATGTGGTAAAACTTTTTTTTTTTCAATACTTTGGGGTGTCTTGCACGGATTAATTTGATTTCCATTATTTCTTATGGGGAAAATTAACTTGACTAACGATTATTTTGATTAACGATGAGCTCTCAGGAATGGATTAATATCGCTGGTTGAGGGTCCACTGTATATATATTTTTTTTTTTCAACAAGTCGGCCGTCTCCCACTGAGGCAGGGTGACCCAAAAAAGAAAATCCCCAAAAAGAAAATACTTTCATCATCATTCAACACTTTCACCACACTCACACATTATCACTGTTTTTGCAGAGGTGCTCAGAATACAACAGTTTAGAAGCATATACGTATAAAGATACACAACATATCCCTCCAAACTGCCAATATCCCAAACCCCTCCTTTAAAGTGCAGGTATTGTACTTCCCATTTCCAGGACTCAAGTCCGACTATATGAAAATAACCGGTTTCCCTGAATCCCTTCACTAAATATTACCCTGCTCACACTCCAACAGATCGTCAGGTCCCAAGTACCATTCGTCTCCATTCACTCCTGTCTAACACGCTCACGCACGCTTGCTGGAAGTCCAAGCCCCTTGCCCACAAAACCTCCTTTACCCCCTCTCTCCAACCCTTTCGAGGACGACCCCTACCTCGCCTTCCTTCCCCTATAGATTTATATACTTTCCATGTCATTCTACTTTGATCCATTCTCTCTAAATGACCAAACCACCTCAACAACGCCTCTTCTGCCCTCTGACTAATACTTTTATTAACTCCACACCATTTCCTAATTTCCACACTCCAAATTTTCTGCATAATATTTACACCACACATTGCCCTTAGACAGGACATCTC
Organism: Cherax quadricarinatus; assembly: GCF_038502225.1. NCBI lineage: Eukaryota > Metazoa > Arthropoda > Malacostraca > Decapoda > Parastacidae > Cherax > Cherax quadricarinatus. Next base: position 53,401,147 of record NC_091302.1, on the reverse strand, counting down.
AACTGCCTCCAACCGTCTCCTCGCTGCTGCATTTACCACCCAAGCTTCACACCCATATAAGAGTGTTGGTACTACTATACTTTCATACATTCCCTTCTTTGCCTCCATAGATAACATTTTTTGACTCCACATATACCTCAATGCACCACTCACCATTTTTCTCTCATCAATTCTATGATTAACCTCATCCTTCATAAATCCATCCGCCGACACGTCAACTCCCAAGTATCTGAAAACATTCACTTCTTCCATACTCCTCCCCAATTTGATATCCAATTTTTCTTTATCTAAATCATTTGATACCCTCATCACCTTACTCTTTTCTATGTTCACTTTCAACTTTCTACCTTCACACACATTCCCAAACTCATCCACTAACCTTTGCAATTTTTCTTTAGAATCTCCCATAAGCACAGTATCATCAGCAAAAAGTAACTGTGTCAATTCCCATTTTGAATTTGATTCCCCATAATTTAATCCCACCCCTCTCCCGAACACCCTAGCATTTACTTCTTTTACAACCCCATCTATAAATATATTAAACAACCATGGTGACATTACACATCCCTGTCTAAGACCTACTTTTACCGGGAAGTAGTCTCCCTCTCTTCTACACACCCTAACCTGAGCCTATCCTCATAAAAACTCTTTGCAGCATTTAGTAACTTACCACCTATTCCATATACTTGCAACATCTGCCACATTGCTCCCCTATCCACTCTATCATATGCCTTTTCTAAATCCATAAATGCAATAAAAACTTCCCTACCTTTATCTAAATACTGTTCACATATATGCTTCAATGTAAACACTTGATCTACACATCCCCTACCCACTCTGAAACCTTGCTCATCCGCAATCCTACATTCTGTCTTACCTCTAATTCTTTCAATTATAACCCTCCCGTACACTTTTCCTGGTATACTCAATAAACTTACTCCTCTATAATTTTTACAATCTCTTTTGTCCCCTTTCCCTTTATATAAAGGGGCTATACATGCTCTCCGCCAATCCCTAGGTACCTTCCCCTCTTTCATACATTTATTAAACAAAAGTACCAACCACTCCAACACTATATCCCCCCCTGCTTTTAACATTTCTGTCATGATCCCATCAGTTCCAGCTGCTTTACCCCCTTTCATTCTACGTAATGCCTCGCGTACCTCCCCCACACTTACATTCTGTTCTTCTTCACTCCTAAAAGATGGTATACGTCCCTGACCAGTGCATGAAATTACCGCATCCCTTTCTTCCTCAACATTTAAAAGTTCCTCAAAATATTCTCCCCATCTTCCTAATACCTCCCTCTCCCCATCTACTAACTCCTCTACTCTGTTTTTAACTGACAAATCCATACTTTCCCTAGGCTTTCTTAACTTGTTTAACTCGCTCCAAAATTTTTTCTTATTTTCATTAAAATTTCTTGACAGTGCCTCTCCCACTCTATCATCTGCTCTCCTTTTGCACTCTCTCACCACTCTCTTCACCTTTCTTTTACTCTCCATATACTCTGCTTTTCTTATAACACTTCTGCTTTGTAAAAACCTCTCATAAGCTAACTTTTTCTCTTTTATCACACCCTTTACTTCATCATTCCACCAATCACTCCTCTTTCCACCTGCCCCCACCCTCCTATAACCACAAACTTCTGCCCCACATTCTAATACTGCATTTTTAAAACTATTCCAACCCTCTTCAACCCCCCCACTACTCATCTTTGCACTAGCCCACCTTTCTGCCAATAGTCGTTTATATCTCCCCCGAACTTCCTCCTCCCTTAGTTTATACACTTTCACCTCCCTCTTACTTGTTGTTGCCACCTTCCTCTTTTCCCATCTACCTCTTACTCTAACTGTAGCTACAACTAAATAATGATCCGATATATCAGTTGCCCCTCTATAAACATGTACATCCTGGAGCCTGCCCATCAACCTTTTATCCACCAATACATAATCTAACAAACTAGTTTCATTACGTGCTACATCATACCTTGTATATTTATTTATCCTCTTTTTCATAAAATATGTATTACTTATTACCAAATCTCTTTCTACACATAGCTCAATTAAAGGCTCCCCATTTACATTTACCCCTGGCACCCCAAATTTACCTACTACTCCCTCCATAACATTTTTACCCACTTTAGCATTGAAATCCCCAACCACCATTACTCTCACACTTGATTCAAAACTCCCCATGCATTCACTCAACATTTCCCAAAATCTCTCTCTCTCCTCTACACTTCTTTCTTCTCCAGGTGCATACACGCTTACTATAACCCACTTTTCACATCCAATCTTTATTTTACTTCACATAATCCTTGAATTTATACATTTATAGTCCCTCTTTTCCTGTCATAGCTTATCCTTTAACATTATTGCTACTTCTTCTTTAGCTCTAACTCTATTTGAAACCCCTGACCTAATCCCATTTATTCCTCTCCATTGAAACTCTCCCACCTTCAGCTTCGTTTCACTTTTAAAGCCAGGACATCCAGCTTATTCTCATTCATAACATCCACAATCATCTCTTTCTTATCATTTGCACAACATCCACGCACATTCAGACTTCCCACTTTGACAATTTTCTTCTTCTTATTCTTATATATATATATATTTTCAACAAGTTGGCCGTCTCCCACTGAGGCAGGGTGACCCAAAAAAGAAAGAAAATCCCCAAAAAGAAAATGCTTTCATCATCATTCAACACTTTCACCACACTCACACATAATCACTGTTTTTGCAGAGGTGCTCAGAATACAACAGTTTAGAAGCATATACGTATAAAGATACACAACATATCCCTCCAAACTGCCAATATCCCATGAGTTGGTGAAAACAAACATTTTTGTACCTACCTTATACATATTAATAGTTTGAGTATTTGCAGCTTGTTCTTTGTCCAGTCGCTCAGAAAGCTGGGAGCAGATCTTCTTGTAGTCCGTAATTATGGCATTATTTCTCTGTGTTTCCATATCACCCTTATCCACTTCCCGTTTTAAGAGTTCTTTCACCTGTAACAAAAGATATTAATATTATTCATTTACTAAAATATATATATACATAAAATTTTTTAAATACATTTCTAAGAAATGAATGTTTTACATTTAGGACAAATTTTCCCATAAATTATAGTTCAGAGTGAATTTAATTAAAAATTATGATAATTTATGAGTTTACATGAAATAAAGCGAATTCTATTATATATTATACTGCAAATGATACAAAAAGCCTTATTAAGAAATACACAACTTAAGGCTAAATATGCCATCATGAATGCTAAATACTAGCCAGACTGTGTCAAACTCACCTGGTTAGCTTCCAAGAGCAAGCGCTTCTTTTCCTCCTCGGCATCATTCAGAATGGCGTTCAGACTGACAACTTCTTTATTTAGATTATCACATTTATCCTCCAGCTAAAAAATATATTTATCGTGAATATCATGAAAACTGAATCTCAACATTCATAGCTTACTTCCATTCCTCCTAATCTTCAAAGATAGTGTAAATGTCCGATAATATGGGTTAATAGAGAAGAAGGGGTGTCTGCTTTAGCAAAAATTCATTATATGTATGTACGACTGGACTGGATAGCCATTTGATATAGATGATCTGGTCCTCTTCACGGCTATTATAATCAGACACTCCATTAAATGTACATGTTGAGCTATTATCTGGACAGGTTTTTTGTCCATTTTATAGCTCCATTTTGTCAAACCTTTGCTGTACTGCCAAGAACCTGGGTAGGACACTCACACCTATTAACACCTGCAACAATTCACTAATAACTCACAATTCATAAAAGAAACTTTGGTTGACATTCTGATCTCTCCTGGATTAATTATAATTATCAACTCACAATTTGGAAAAGAAACTTTAGTTGAGGTTTTGATCTCCCCTGGATTAATTATCAAGTCACAAATGATAATGTGACTTTTTAGTGATCCAAAACAAACCAATTTGTGACATTAAAGTCAGAAAAAACTTGGTGGATATCAATATTTTTACGTGCAAGAGGTTGAGTAAATTAAATATTTAGGATAGGCAGTGTAGCAATACAGAACAATGAGAGAGGAAATAGCAGTAGTGTAAATAAACTGACTTAATACAAATACTGCTACCATGGACACAAAGGAAGCTTTATATATTAATGGTAGAATATACCAACAATGTGAATACAACACCCTGCCTCAGTGGCAGACGGCCGGCTTGTTGAAAAAAAAAAAAAAAGTTTATGGCATTTTATTGAGAAGACGTTTTGTTCACCTGGGACTCTATTAGTTCAAGAATTGATAGTGTTCCTGGTAAACGAAGCATCTCAATAAAATGCCATAAACGGTATGCTGAATTATTTTCATACAAAGAAAGGCTTGCGTGCACGTTCAGAGCTGTACTGACAAGCTACAAAGCACACAAAATTATTTTGCACACACTATGGCCAAGTCAGTATAACTCTGTACTTGCAACTGCAAGGACAACAGTTCAGCCCCCAGTACTTCTTATGTGATTTGTTATTTTCACAGTATAGTGAGAATTTCCTTTCATAATTACTACAAAATATCAGTGCAAAGTACTTTTATGAAGAAGCTTAGAAGATTATCACAAAATGTGACCAAGTTTGGGTTGTAGAAAAAAATATAGGACAGGAATATATTTTTACCTTATCCATGCTGTGCCGCATGTTTATCTTGCTGGTGACAAGTTCATGAGCCAGGTCATCATTTTCACGCTCAAGCCGCATGTTGTCATCTAATAGCCGACGGTTTTCGCGTTCCAGGCGTACGACAGGGTCCTCCTGCAATGCCTCTTGTTCTGCCAAAAAAAAAATAAAAAAAAAAAATAAAAGGTTTCAGCATTGACAAGATGAATCACAAAATGCCTACACACATACACTGCATTGCCTTTATCTGTTTAGGCATTACTGACGTTTTATACGAGACTCAAGTGTGTTATTTAAAATCCATAATTACTGTTTTTAAGTTCACTGGGGTAAGCTCTAGCTCTTGGTCCTGTCTCTTAAGTTTTGACTGATTGACATGGAATTGCTCTGTCATACTATATCTACTCTTCAACCTCTGTATAGTATGCTTCTACATTAACTTTCATCCTAGCTAACAGTGTCAACCTTCCTCATAATTTTACTCCATATTCAACACTCTTACTATAATAAGGCATTTCTTATTTGCTTGCCTGATATCTTCATTTTACTTTGAATTTGACAGTCTCCTTATCAATAGTTAGACTCAAGAAAGCCACCTTGCATTACAAGTGAGTCTTTAAGGCTAACACAAATCCTACCCTATTTGGAGAAACATCACTTGAAAATGTAAATGAAACAATAAATAAAAGGGGCTAGATATTCACTCTCTAACTGAGGCCCTCTTCAGCAGCTGAAAAAATACTCTCTCTCTCTCTACTGTTTTAGTTATGTCTCCAATTATGTTTCTTTGATTCAATTAACTAATGAACACAGCAGTGTCCTGCTAACAGTAATGAAGAGAGACAAGGCAGAACAAGCTAATACTGTGATGACATTTTGCTCTTTGTAGAGCTTTATCAAGTAAATGACTTGCTAAAGCTCTTCATAGAGCTAAGCACTGTCACAATAACATCTTGCTGTGTATGTGACTTCACTTACCCACTAACTAATGTTAGTTACACTTCAATTTTTCCTGCTGCATTATTTGATTCACTTCTCATTCCCCACTGTTCCATTAAGCTCTACAGTAGCCTAAAAGTGCTTCCTTACCTTTCAAGGCCAGGTACTCCTTTTCATATTTCTTTAGTTTCTTCACCTTGATTGATGTAGCAACTTTGTACAGTTGTCGAGCAACATCTTCATTCCGGTATTTTTTTGGTAAGGAAACGCGGAAATACTTGAGAATTCCTTCAAAATCTGAAGATATGAGCTCTTTCTTGGACATCTACAAATATATATTTTAATACATAAATACTAAATCAGTAGAATATAGCTACTGCTTATTGTCTTTATATTTATAACAAGGGTGACCCTGCCTCGGTGGGAAACGGCCGACTTGTTGAAAAAAAAAAAAAAAAAAATTTATAACAATGCTTATAAATTTATTATTCACTTTTGCAAAAGATATAGCAATGGTTAAAAAGTATTTGCACTAGATAATTTAGATATAGAAAAAATAGTAAACAATTATGTTTAATTATTAGGTAAATATAAACACAAGTCAATATCACAAATCTTGTGAAGAATAAAAGCCATAATACCATATAATTTTCAATGATGATCCAAAACATTGTTTAAAGAGTTATCTTAAATTGCGAACAAATCTGTCTGTCAAATCCACAAGAATATTATCCCACATTGTGATGTACTCACTTGCAAGAGAGCCAGAGCCACCTGGAAGACCGAGTCTATCCCAGTGAGCAAGAAGAGATCAAGGTAGTGAAATACCATGAATAAGGGGAATTTGGCAGTGTATAATGTGAGGAACCACTGGCTGGCAAACATGTGGATTTCAACTCCCTGATCCTGGAAATGTAGCCACAACTCTGGTAATTGCTCCTGTTAGAAAAGAAAAGAAGAACAAATGTTAGAGCCTCAATACTAAGCAAAGCTTTTGTCATTATTCCATTTTTTTTTTTACTGTGACATGCTAAAAGTATGTTACATTGTATTTGGCATATGTCACACACACACACACACACATAGGCATGCCTCCTGACCAGCGAACAAGATGCTAAGAGTTTAACGAGAAGGGGCCCCAGCATTATACCAATACCTTGGTTCAACCCACCAATCACAAGGAAGCCAGCCAAAGCTGTGAAGCGAAGTAGGATGCTCGTGATGCAGCTTTGGTAGACTTACCTTCCCAGCTGGCAGCTACAGTTCTCACTACATCTTATGCTCGCATTTGCCTCATTGTATATACAGTGGTACCTTGGTATACGTCCTTAATCTGTTCCAGGACCTTGGACTTATACTAAATAGGGCGTATACCAAACGAATTTTCCCATAAGAAATATTGGGAAAACAATTAATCCGTTCACATGAAAAAAATCCTATTGTTATTGGCATATTATACATTGACGGGGTTGTATAAAATAATTTAAACACTGCTTAATGCTAAAATATGTAATTTAAATATTGCTTAATACTAAAATACATACATAATGAATGATGAAAAAAATGCAAATTTAACCTTACTGTACTTTGCTGAAAAGAGTCAAGTGCCTATTAGGATAGTGCTGAGAAGGGATGGAGGAGGAATTGTTATTGTTTGGAAGGAGAGTTCCCTTCTATTTTCTGCCTATTTTCCCTATTTGGACCTGGTTGAACCTCACTAGGTTTGACTTTTACTAAAAATCTGTCCAAAGAACTTTGCTTCTGCCTTCTCCTCAGGATGTTTCGAAAATGTGACATTGTCTGGTCATTCCAGACAATGCTATTACGGCATGTTGGGGCTTTGTTGGGGTGGTACTTCTCTGCAAAGTTTTTGATGTCCATCCATTTGGCAAAGATTTCCTTGATTAATGAAGTAGGGGCTTCCTCTATCTCCTCTTCTGAGCCTGAAGAGTATGCATCCATCTTAGTCTTGTGCTCCTCCTCCTCAAGTTTCTGCAGCTCCTCAGTGGTCAGCTCTTCCCTGTGCCCCTCTGCTAACTCCTCCACATCAATATCACTCACATTCAGACCCATGGACCTGCCCAGAGAGACAATATCCTCCACTACAGACAGCCTCAAAGTCCCTTTCAGTCACTGCTTCTGGCCACAAATTCCTCCAAGCAGAGTTCAATGTTCTGTATGAAACTTCCTGCCAGGCTTTGTCAATGAGAGTTATGCAATGGGCGATAGTAAAGTGATCTTTCCAAAACTCTCTCAGGGTTAGCTCTGTGTCAAAGGTCACTTCAAAGCACCTCTGGAATAGTGCTTTAGTGTAGAGTTTCTTGAAATCACTGATGATCTACTGATCCATGGGCTGAATGAGAGGGGTCGTGTTAGGGGCAGAAACTTTACAGTGATGAAGTCAAACAAATAACAAAAAAAGGCACAATACCGTGACTGGAACGAAACACAAATAACCCGCACATAAAAGAGAGGAGCTCCTCTCTTTTATGTGCGGGTTATTTGTGTTATGAAGTCAAACTCCGGCAGGGTAGCGCACAGTGTCGTGACTCATTTTGACCCATACAAGTTCTAGCACGCGAGCCATATTCCAAACAAAGGTTGTATACCAAGCAAAAATTTTCGCGTCCAAACAAGACGTATACCCAGTTGGACTTTGTTACACCCTTTTGTTCATTTTAAGTAGACTGTTTCTTATCACAATGGTATACTTTTACATGTTATTTTTGCTATTTCATTTAATATTATATTCAGGAGTAATTCCATTAGTAGCTAAAATGGATTTACTCTACTTTATAATATTATCTGGTCGTATTACTTAGCTTTGTATTTAGGTAGGTCGTTTAATTAGTGTCAACTGCTGGTGACCTGGCCAAGCACCAGTAGGTGTTTTGAGCTGCTCAACCCCTGTTCCGACCGAGACAAAGTGGGCTGGTAGAGCCTCACAGAGTTCAGTTCATACCTTCCTTTGGACCAGGAAGGGTCGAGGGAAGTATCCACCTCTAAACCACCATTCGCCTCCCTAGAAAATCCCAGGAATTTTCGGGAGCTTACTGCTAAGACTTATCTCGGTTGGAGAAGGCGGTTGAGAAACTCTTGGAGAAAGTGAAGCCAAGTGAGCAAGCCTCTGTAGTGTATGAGGACTTATTGTAAAGTGAACCCTATCATAAGAAATCTATTAATGTGTTCGAGTTTTTAGGCAACGCCTGTGCATGTGCATATACTAATATTTCGTGACTCACTCAGAGCCATTTGTAAATACTAAACCTAGTACTGTGTTGTTTTAATGAGGAATGGTAAAAGTATTCTACTCATAGTGCAACATATGAGAAGGTGAATTTAAGTGATTATTATGATTATTAATAAATTAAATAGAAACTAAGAAAATTCCTTTTCCTCTGAAGTGAGTACCTAGACGTACTAAGTTTATTTTGTTACGAAAAGCACTATAACCCAGGGACCAACTGACTATGTTCGTAACAGACTTATTCCAAAGTGGACGTATACTGAGGTACCACTGTAATTGTAAATAATGTATATAGGCTATTTTTTTTTTTTTTTTTTCAACAAGTCGGCCGTCTCCCACCGAGGCAGGGTGACCCAAAAAAAAGAAAGAAAATCCCCAAAAAGAAAATACTTTCATCATCATTCAACACTTTCACCACACTCGCACATTATCACTGTTTTTGCAGAGGTGCTCAGAATACAACAGTCTAGAAGCATACACATATAAAGATACACAACATATCCCTCCAAACTGCCAATAGGCTATATACACTGTAAATACCAGCTTATTTTGTTGTAGGAAATTTTTTTTTTAACACGTCGGCCGTCTCCCACCGAGGCAGGGTTACCCAAAAAAAGAAACACTTTCACCATCATTCAACACTTTCATTATCATTCACACATAATCAATGTCTTTGCAGAGTAAACAGATATGACAGTTTAGATGTCACTCCAAACAAATCTACATATAAAAATATTTTCAAGGCCTAAATAATCAACTTACTTCCATTAATTTTGCAAGCTGATAAAACCTCATGTGGAGGATCTCAAAGCCATCCTTGAATAAATCCCGTAAACCATACTCAAACATTATCTTGACAAGTACACAAAATGTCTGTTCCTCTGGCATCTGTCAAAGATATACAGATATTAAATGTTTTCAGTTGCAATTTATAAGTGAAAATAGTACAGATTTAAGAGCATCAGTGTGAGAGCAATGAGTGCATGAGCAAATCCTAAGACTTAAATTAAAAACTGCCTAACAGTAAATCAGTGTTATGCAGAACATGTAATACAAGAACTCTCTGCACTGTATTTTCAGACTCACATGCAGCAGTAAGGCAGCAGCCAAAAATGATAAGCCTTGGCAGTAGCCCACTTCTTCATCGTAGACAGCATAAGCCTTGCTGATCTTATACAGTGCATCTTGACCCACACCTCCAGCCTCCTTGAAGTAGTCATGGGCAGGGAAAGTGCGGTTGATGTCTCGAAGTATAACTTGCTCACTTGCACAGTCCTAAGGCACATAGGAGAAAAATTTTGCTACATAAATACATAATATAAAAATGTGTTTTAGCAACCAAATACACAGCTGTTAATGCATATCTAACTGTAAAGTATAAAAGTAAGTGTCTATACATAAGGTGCTGACAAAATACAGATATGAAAACTTTTATTAGCATGATCTTACCGGATGTGCATTGATAAATATTAAAAAGACTGCATCACCATCAAAGTGCTATACTTTATAACAACACCTATTGTATTTTAGTAAAACCATTAAAATAACTCACTTTTGTTATAAGTACTCTATAAGTCTCCATCATGTCCAAATCATCAGAACAACCGGCCAAGAGCTGCCATACTTCACCTCGGAGTGCTTCAGGGATGCCCCTCTTCACTAGTCTTGACACACCCTTTGGTAACTGCTGAGGAGCTGCCTGTAACTTGGGAAGCACCTGTAGAGTCACAAAGAGATAAGGAATATTTCTTAACAGGCACGCGAGTTTTAGGTAGTAGGTTGGTAAACAGCAACTGCCCAGGGAGGTACTACCGTCTTGCCAAGTGAGGGTAAAACGAAAGCCTGTAATTGTTTTACATGATGGTAGGATTGCTGGTGCCCTTTTTTCTGTCTCATAAACATGCAAGATTTCAGGTACGTCTTGCTACTTCTACTTACACTTAGGTCACACTACACATACATATACAAGTATATATATACACACCCCTCTGGGTTTTCTGCTATTTTCTTTCTAGTTCTTGTTCTTGTTTATTTCCTCCTATCTCCATGGGGAAGTGGAATACAATTCTTCCTCCATAAGCCATGCATGTTGTAAGAGGCGACTAAAATGCCGGGGGCAAGGGGCTAGTAACCCCTTCTCTTGTATAAATTACTAAATTTAAAAAGAGAAACTTTTGTTTTTCTTCTTGGGCCACCGTGCCTTGGTGGGATACGGCCGGTTTTTTTATTATTATTAGCACACTGGCCGATTCCCACCAAGGCAGGGTGGCCCGAAAAAGAAAAACTTTCACCATCATTCACTCCATCACTGTCTTGCCAGAAGGGTGCTTTACACTACAGTTTTTAAACTGCAACATTAACACCCCTCCTTCAGAGTGCAGGCACTGTACTTCCCATCTCCAGGACTCAAGTCCGGCCTGCCGGTTTCCCCTGAACCCCTTCATAAATGTTACTTTGCTCACACTCCAACAGCACGTCAAGTATTAAAAACCATTTGTCTCCATTCACTCCTATCAAACACGTTCACGCATGCCTGCTGGAAGTCCAAGCCCCTCGCACACAAAACCTCCTTTACCCCCTCCCTCCAACCTTTCCTAGGCTGACCCCTACCCCGCCTTCCTTCCACTACAGACCGATACACTCTTGAAGTCTCTCTGTTTCGCTCCATTCTCTCTAGATGTCCGAACCACCTCAACAACCCTTCCTCAGCCCTCTGGACAACAGTTTTGGTAATCCCGCACCTCCTCCTAACTTCCAAACTACGAATTCTCTGCATTATATTCACACCACACATTGCCCTCAGACATGACATCTCCACTGCCTCCAGCCTTCTCCTCGCTGCAACATTCATCATCCATGCTTCACACCCATATAAGAGCGTTGGTAAAACTATACTCTCATACATTCCCCTCTTTGCCTCCAAGAACAAAGTTCTTTGTCTCCACAGACTCCTAAGTGCACCACTCACCCTTTTCCCATCATCAATTCTATGATTCACCTCATCTTTCTTAGACCCATCCGCTGACACGTCCACTCCCAAATATCTGAATACATTCACCTCCTCCATACTCTCTCCCTCCAATCTGATATCCAATCTTTCATCACCTAATCTTTTCGTTATCCTCATAACCTTACTCTTTCCTGTATTTACTTTTAATTTTCTTCTTTTGCACACCCTACCAAATTCATCCACAAATCTCTGCAACTTCTCTTCAGAATCTCCCAAGAGCACAGTGTCATCAGCAAAGAGCAACTGTGACAACTCCCACTTTATGTATGATTCTTTATCTTTTAACTCCACGCCTCTTGCCAAGACCCTCGCATTTACTTCTCTTACAACCCCATCTATAAATATATTAAACAACTACGGTGACATCACACATCCTTGTCTAAGGCCTACTTTTACTGGGAAATAATTTCCCTCTTTCCTACATTCTCTAACTTGAGCCTCACTATCCTCATAAAAACTCTTCACTGCTTTCAGTAACCTACCTCCTACACCATACACCTGCAACATCTGCCACATTGCCCCCCTATCCACCCTGTCATACGCCTTTTCCAAATCCATAAATGCCACAAAGACCTCTTTAGCCTTATCTAAATACTGTTCACTTATATGTTTCACTGTAAACACCTGGTCCACACACCCCCTACCTTTCCTAAAGCCTCCTTGTTCATCTGCTATCCTATTCTCCGTCTTACTCTTAATTCTTTCAATAATAACTCTACCATACACTTTACCAGGTATACTCAACAGACTTATATTTTTTTTTTATTATCACACTGGCCGATTCCCACCAAGGCAGGGTGGCCCAAAAAAAGAAAAACTTTCACCATCATTCACTCCATCACTGTCTTGCCAGAAGGGTGCTTTACACTACAGTTTTTAAACTGCAACATCAACACTTATCCCCCTATAATTTTTGCATTCTCTTTTGTCCCCTTTGCCTTTATACAAAGGAACTATGCATGCTCTCTGCCAATCCCTGGGTACCTTACCCTCTTCCGTACATTTATTAAATAATTGCCGGTTTGTTGGAAAAAAAAAAATGCACATGAGTTTCCCTGTCTCCAAATATCATGTTTATTTTTTCCCTATAAGGAAGGGGTAGCAGTAATGTTGAAGGATCAGTTATGGAAGGAGAAAATAGAATATGAATGTGTAAATTCAAGAATTATGTGGATTAAAGTAAAGGTTGGATGCGAAAAGTGGGTCATAATAAGCGTGTATGCACCTGGAGAAGAGAGGAATGTAGAGGGGAGAGAGAGATTTTGGGAGATGTTACGTGAATGTATAGGAGCCTTTGAACCAAGTGAGAGAGTCATTGTGGTAGGGGATCTGAATGCTAAAGTAGGAGAAACTTTTAGAGAGGGTGTGGTAGGTAAGTTTGGGGTGCCAGGTGTAAATGATAATGGGAGCCCTTTGACTGAACTTTGTATAGAAAGGGGTTTAGTTATAGGTAATACATATTTTAAGAAAAAGAGGATAAATAAGTATACAAGATATGATGTAGGGCAAAATGACAGTAGTTTGTTGGATTATGTATTGGTAGATAAAAGACTGTTGAGTAGACTTCAGGATGTACATGTTTATAGAGGGGCCACAGATATATCAGATCACTTTCTAGTTGTAGCTACACTGAGAGTAAAAGGTAGATGGGATACAAGGAGAATAGAAGCATCAGGGAAGAGAGAGGTGAAGGTTTATAAACTAAAAGAGGAGGCAGTTAGGGTAAGACATAAACAGCTATTGGAGGATAGATGGGCTAATGAGAGCATAGGAAATGGGGTCGAAGAGGTATGGGGTAGGTTTAAAAATGTAGTGTCAGAGTGTTCAGCAGAAGTTTGTGGTTACAGGAAAGTGGGTGCGGGAGGGAAGAGGAGTGATTGGTGGAATGATGATGTAAAGAGAGTAGTAAGGGAGAAAAAGTTAGCATATGAGAAGTTTTTACAAAGTAGAAGTGATGCAAGGAGGGAAGAGTATATGGAGAAAAAGAGAGAGGTTAAGAGAGTGGTGAAGCAATGTAAAAAGAGAGCAAATGAGAGAGTGGGTGAGATGTTATCAACAAATTTTGTTGAAAATAAGAAAAAGTTTTGGAGTGAGATTAACAAGTTAAGGAAGCCTAGAGAACAAATGGATTTGTCAGTTAAAAATAGGAGAGGAGAGTTACTGAATGGAGAGTTAGAGGTATTGGGAAGATGGAGGGAATATTTTGAGGAATTGTTAAATGTTGATGAAGATAGGGAAGCAGTGATTTCGTGTATAGGGCAAGGAGGAATAACATCTTGTAGGAGTGAGGAAGAGCCAGTTGTGAGTGTGGGGGAAGTTCGTGAGGCAGTAGGTAAAATGAAAGGGGGTAAGGCAGCCGGGATTGATGGGATAAAGATAGAAATGTTAAAAGCAGGTGGGGATATAGTTTTGGAGTGGTTGGTGCAATTATTTAATAAATGTATGGAAGAGGGTAAGGTACCTAGGGATTGGCAGAGAGCATGCATAGTTCCTTTGTATAAAGGCAAAGAGGACAAAAGAGAGTGCAAAAATTATAGGGGGATAAGTCTGTTGAGTATACCTGGTAAAGTGTGTGGTAGAGTTATTATTGAAAGAATTAAGAGTAAGACGGAGAATAGGATAGCAGATGAACAAGGAGGCTTTAGGAAAGGTAGGGGGTGTGTGGACCAGGTGTTTACAGTGAAACATATAAGTGAACAGTATTTAGATAAGGCTAAAGAGGTCTTTGTGGCATTTATGGATTTGGAAAAGGCGTATGACAGGGTGGATAGGGGGGCAATGTGGCAGATGTTGCAGGTGTATCGTGTAGGAGGTAGGTTACTGAAAGCAGTGAAGAGTTTTTATGAGGATAGTGAGGCTCAAGTTAGAGAATGTAGGAAAGAGGGAAATTATTTCCCAGTAAAAGTAGGCCTTAGACAAGGATGTGTGATGTCACCGTAGTTGTTTAATATATTTATAGATGGGGTTGTAAGAGAAGTAAATGCGAGGGTCTTGGCAAGAGGTGTGGAGTTAAAAGATAAAGAATCACACATAAAGTGGGAGTTGTAACAGTTGCTCTTTGCTGATGACACTGTGCTCTTGGGAGATTCTGAAGAGAAGTTGCAGAGATTGGTGGATGAATTTGGTAGGGTGTGCAAAAGAAGAAAATTAAAAGTGAATACAGGAAAGAGTAAGGTTACGAGGATAACAAAAAAATTAGGTGATGAAAGATTGGATATCAGATTGGAGGGAGAGAGCATGGAGGAGGTGAATGTACTCAGATATTTGGGAGTGGACGTGTCTATGAAAGATGAGGTGAATCATAGAATTGATGATGGGAAAAGGGTGAGTGGTGCACTTAGGAGTCTGTGGAGACAAAGAACTTTGTCCTTTAGGCAAAGAGGGGAATGTATGAGAGTATAGTTTTACCAACGCTCTTATATGGGTGTGAAGCATGGGTGATGAACGTTGCAGCGAGGAGAAGGCTGGAGGCAGTGGGGATGTCATGTCTGAGGGCAATGTGTGGTGTGAATATAATGCAGAGAATTCGTAGTTTGGAAGTTAGGAAGAGGTGCGGGATTACCAAAACTGTTGTCCAGAGGGCTGAGGAAGGGTTGTTGAGGTGGTTCGACATGTAGAGAGAATGGAGCGAAACAGAGTGACTTCAAGAGTGTATCAGTCTGTAGTGGAAGGAAGGCGGGGTAGGGGTCAGCCTAGGAAAGGTTGGAGGGAGGGGGTAAAGGAGGTTTTGTGTGCGAGGGGCTTGGACTTCCAGCAGGCATGCGTGAGCGTGTTTGATAGGAGTGAATGGAGACAAATGGTTTTTAATACTTGACGTGCTGTTGGAGTGTGAGCAAAGTAACATTTATGAAGGGGTTCAGGGGAAACCGGCAGGCCGAACTTGAGTCCTGGAGATGGGAAGTACAGTGCATGCACTCTGAAGGAGGGGTGTTAATGTTGCAGTTTAAAAACTGTAGTGTACAGCACCCTTCTGGCAAGACAGTGATGGAGTGAATGATGGTGAAAGTTTTTCTTTTTCGGGCCACCCTGCCTTGGTGAGAATCGGCCAGTGTGATAATAAAAAAAAAAAAAATCTACCTTGTCCATAATTACAATTGCATTTGCTAAGTAACTATGGACAAGGTAAATCGTAGGGATAAAGTAACATTAAAACAGGGAAACTGACATGCCCCTTAACATTATCAATGAGGAGAAGAATAATTTGCATCTGTAAACTGAAGAAGAGATGTTGACAGGACTTTATAATGCAGTAAAGTACAGTACAAAAGTAGGTTTTGATTTGAAGGACACACTTCTGCATAAGGGGCCCTGAGTTAGACCACCTGGAATATGTCATGCTTCATTCATACCAATACTTACCTTTCTGAGCATTAATATAGCCCACTGTGCACTTTACTCTCACAACTGGGCATGTTAATATTCATTGGCTATGCCTGCCATTAGCTGGGACCCTAGCAAAGCTAAGGAAACTAGTCAGCATCTGAAACATGACAACTGGAAAAGGCACCCAGAACCAAGGCCTCCCTCCCAGGACCCCTGAAGCATAAATACATTTTTTTAAATGAAAATGTATCTACTATTCTGTGGTAGGAGACCAAGAGCCCACCTGGAACTGTACCATCTGCACTACACACGAGGGCAGAAATCCAAGAAACTGGTTGCATTGACCATAGCTTAGCCAGTGTACAAATGCGATTTAACTGGACCACTGACAAAAGTGCCACCCCACTGCACTGGAGAGGTGGTAGTTACTTAGCACTGAGTGCCAAGTAACTACCATCTGGAAGAACAGCTGCAAACTGTCAAGAGGTAGCAGTAAAGGGGTGTAGGCCATTAAAGCCAGAGACAGCAACAGCCTAGTTACAGGAAAAGCAATAAAGACACTGGTGACAAGGAAACATTTTACAGCAATGTTTTACCCAAGGCTGGGCTTTATCAAGTATTCATGAAAATGGAAATGAACCACCTTATAAGGTATACAAGCACCTATGAGTTGGGCTTGGACAGACAGTTCAAAAATCAAGGGAGAGGTCAGGCACTGGTGAGAGTATGTGGCAAGGCCAAGGTGACAGGACAAGGTTTATTGTGATTATTGTATAAATTATGGATAATGTAGGCAATGAGTTTAGCAAATATATACATTCACTGTTCTGTTCAATGGTGGTGATAAAGTGGTTTGCATCTACTTCAAAATTTCTGCACTTGGTATTGTCATTCTCATGGTGTAACAGTTGTTCTTTCCTCCCACCTGTGAAGTGAGAATATAGGTTATGATGGACTATGCAAACATTGTTGGTATTATCCATTCTGTAGGTGTACTTGTATTCCTGAAGGCATGCGTGAAGGTCTTGGCCAGTCTCCCCAACACAGAATTTTATGCATCTGACCTCATCTTTGATCTATGACCAGAATTTCCCCAAGCCTGACCTCAGGGTGCTTGTATGCCTTGTAATTATTTTCCCTATGTACTTAATAAATAGCCTTGGTGGAATATGGCCGGTTTGTTGAAAGAAGACAACTTAATAAATATAGGTAGTAGGTTGGTAGACAGCAACCGCCCAGGGAGGTACTACCGTCCTGCCAAGTGAGTGTAAAATGGAAACCTGTAATTGTTTTACATGATGGTAGGATTGCTGGTGTCTTTTTTCTGTCTCATAAACATGCAAGATTTCAGGTATGTCTTGCTACTTTTACTTACACTGAGGTCACACTACACATACATGTACAAGCATATATATACATACCCCTCTGTGTTTTCTTCTATTTTCTTTCTAGTTCTTGTTTTTGTTTATTTCCTCTTATCTCCATGGGGAAGTGGAACAGAATTCTTCCTCCGTAAGCCATGCGTGTTGTAAGAGGCGACTAAAATGCCGGGACCAAGGGCCTAGTAACCCTTTCTCCTGTATAAATTACTAAATTTAAAAAGAGAAACTTTAGTTTCTCTTTTTGGGCCACCCTGCCTTGGTGGGATATGGCTGGTTTATTGAAAAAAAAAAAAAACTTAATAAAGCCCATCCTTGGATGAAATGTTGTAATAAAAAGTTTCCTGCTACCAGTTCTTTATTTCCATTTTTTTTGTCTTATGTCACTATTTGCCTACTACCCAAGGTATAAAGTCACAAATATCTAGG
The DNA here is from genome assembly GCF_038502225.1 of Cherax quadricarinatus. Classification (NCBI taxonomy): domain Eukaryota; kingdom Metazoa; phylum Arthropoda; class Malacostraca; order Decapoda; family Parastacidae; genus Cherax; species Cherax quadricarinatus. Next base: position 53,383,162 of record NC_091302.1, on the reverse strand, counting down.
GTGAAATAACACCCAAGATGAAATAACACCCACAATGATAGGAAATGGGTACTAACCAGAAAACAGCACTGGAGCTATAAATAACTGTTTCCTGTAGAACAAGATAGTAACTGGGTTTTGGAGCTTTGCCGAGTTTCAGCTGACACAGCAGAACAAATATCAACATGGGAGCAGTGAAGAGGTTCCTACACTGAACATAAAGTGTATGATGAATCTTTGTGGGGGTTCAAAGAGGCATCTTTCATTGCAAATGAGACAAGATATAACAGGCTGACCTAGGTGGTCTGTCTGGGGTTCCCACTACAGAATAGTTAATATGGCATTATTTTATAAATTTAAAAAAATATTAAATTCTTTTTTTTTTTAACACATCAGCTGTTTCCCACTGAGGCAGGGTGAAACCCCCCCCCCCCAAAAAAAAAAAAAACTTTCATCATCGTTCAACACTTTCACCATCATTCATACGTAATAACTGTCTTTGCAGTGGTGCTCAGATACAACAGTTTAGGTGTCACTCCAAACAGCCAATATCCCAAACCCCTCCTTTAAAGCACAGCCACTGTACTTACCACCTCCAGGATTCAAGTCCGGCTAACCGGTTTCCATGAATCCCTTCACAAAATATTACCCTGCTTGTCAGGTCCCAAAACCCACTTGTTTCCATTCTCTCCTATCCAACACACTCACACACACTTGCTGGAAGTCCAAGCCCCTCACCCACAAAACCTCCTTTACCCCTTACCTCCATCCTCCATCCCTTTCCAATACATAACTAAATGTTAGGCTTATTAGGGAATGAAAAAGCACAAATACAAATGTAAATTAATAAATAATGGAAAAATCCTAATGGAAAGCCAATGAAGAAATCTTACTTAGATAGTTCAAAGTAGCTCTGTAACAGGATTCAGGTCTTGGTATTTAAAGTTTTTCAGAAGGAAAAGAAAATTCTAACTGAAGAAAAGAGAAAAGAGAACAAGAGATACACATGAGTCAAAGGGCAAGGAGTTCTTAATAATAATAGCATAAATATTATGCAGATATAAACAGCTATTGGAGGATAGATGGGCTAATGAGAGCATAGGCAATGGGGTCGAAGAGGTATGGGATAGGATTAAAAATGTAGTGTTAGAGTGTTCAGCAGAAGTTTGTGGTTACAGGAAAGTGGGTGCAGGAGGGAAGAGGAGCGATTGGTGGAATGATGATGTAAAGAGAGTAGTAAGGGAGAAAAAGTTAGCATATGAGAAGTTTTTACAAAGTAGAAGTGATGCAAGGAGGGAAGAGTATATGGAGAAAAAGAGAGAGGTTAAGAGAGTGGTGAAGCAATGTAAAAAGAGAGCAAATGAGAGAGTGGGTGAGATGTTATCAACAAATTTTGTTGAAAATAAGAAAAAGTTTTGGAGTGAGATTAACAAGTTAAGAAAGCCTAGAGAACAAATGGATTTGTCAGTTAAAAATAGGAGAGGAGAGTTATTAAATGGAGAGTTAGAGGTATTGGGAAGATGGAGGGAATATTTTGAGGAATTGTTAAATGTTGATGAAGATAGGGAAGCTGTGATTTCGTGTATAGGGCAAGGAGGAATAACATCTTGTAGGAGTGAGGAAGAGCCAGTTGTGAGTGTGGGGGAAGTTCGTGAGGCAGTAGGTAAAATGAAAGGGGGTAAGGCAGCCGGGATTGATGGGATAAAGATAGAAATGTTAAAAGCAGGTGGGGATTTAGTTTTGGAGTGGTTGGTGCAATTATTTAATAAATGTATGGAAGAGGGTAAGGTACCTAGGGATTGGCAGAGAGCATGCATAGTTCCTTTGTATAAAGGCAAAGGGGATAAAAGAGAGTGCAAAAATTATAGGGGGATAAGTCTGTTGAGTGTACCTGGTAAAGTGTATGGTAGAGTTATAATTGAAAGAATTAAGAGTAAGACGGAGAATAGGATAGCAGATGAACAAGGAGGCTTTAGGAAAGGTAGGGGGTGTGTGGACCAGGTGTTTACAGTGAAACATATAAGTGAACAGTATTTAGATAAGGCTAAAGAGGTCTTTGTGGCATTTATGGATTTGGAAAAGGCGTATGACAGGGTGGATAGGGGGGCAATGTGGCAGATGTTGCAAGTGTATGGTGTAGGAGGTAGGTTACTGAAAGCAGTGAAGAGTTTTTACGAGGATAGTGAGGCTCAAGTTAGAGTATGTAGGAAAGAGGGAAATTTTTTCCCAGTAAAAGTAGGCCTTAGACAAGGATGTGTGATGTCACCGTGGTTGTTTAATATATTTATAGATGGGGTTGTAAGAGAAGTAAATGCGAGGGTCTTGGCAAGAGGCATGGAGTTAAAAGATAAAGAATCACACACAAAGTGGGAGTTGTCACAGCTGCTCTTTGCTGATGACACTGTGCTCTTGGGAGATTCTGAAGAGAAGTTGCAGAGATTGGTGGATGAATTTGGTAAGGTGTGCAGGAGAAGAAAATTAAAGGTGAATACAGGAAAGAGTAAGGTTATGAGGATAACAAAAAGATTAGGTGATGAAAGATTGAATATCAGATTGGAGGGAGAGAGTATGGAGGAGGTGAACGTATTCAGATATTTGGGAGTGGACGTGTCAGCGGATGGGTCTATGAAAGATGAGGTGAATCATAGAATTGATGAGGGAAAAAGAGTGAGTGGTGCACTTACGAGTCTGTGGAGACAAAGAACTTTGTCCTTGGAGGCAAAGAGGGGAATGTATGAGAGTATAGTTTTACCAACGCTCTTATATGGGTGTGAAGCGTGGGTGATGAATGTTGCAGTGAGGAGAAGGCTGGAGGCAGTGGAGATGTCATGTCTGAGAGCAATGTGTGGTGTGAATATAATGCAGAGAATTCGTAGTTTGGAAGTTAGGAGGAGGTGCGGGATTACCAAAACTGTTGTCCAGAGGGCTGAGGAAGGGTTTTTGAGGTGGTTCGGACATGTAGAGAGAATGGAGCGAAACAGAATGACTTCAAGAGTGTATCAGTCTGTAGTGGAAGGAAGGCGGGGTAGGGGTCGGCCTAGGAAAGGTTGGAGGGAGGGGGTAAAGGAGGTTTTGTGTGCGAGGGGCTTGGACTTCCAGCAGGCATGCATGAGCGTGTTTGATAGGAGTGAATGGAGACAAATGGTTTTTAATACTTGACGTGCTGTTGGAGTGTGAGCTAAGTAACATTTATGAAGGGATTCAGGGAAACCGGCAGGCCGGACTTGAGTCCTGGAGATGGGAAGTACAGTGCCTGCACTCTGAAGGAGGGGTGTTAATGTTGCAGTTTAAAAACTGTAGTGTAAAGCACCCTTCTGGCAAGACAGTGATGGAGTGAATGATGGTGAAAGTTTTTCTTTTTCGGGCCACCCTGCCTTGGTGGGAATCGGCCAGTGTGATAATAAAAAATAAATAATAAGTATAGTTGTACCAACACTCTTATATGGGTGTGAAGCTTAGGTTGCAAATGCTGCAGCGAGGAGGTGGCTGGAGGCAGTGCAGATGTCCTGCCTAAGGGCAATGTGTGGTGTAAATATTATGCAGAGAATTTGAAGTGTGGAAATTAGGAGGAGGTGTGGAGTTACTAAAAGTATTAGTCAGAGGGCTGAAGAATGGTTGTTGAGGTGGTTTGGTCATTCAGAGAGAATGGATCAAAGTAGAATGACTAGGAGAGCATATAAATCTTTAGGGGAAGGAAGGCGGGGTAGGGGACGTCCTCGAAAAGGTTGGAGGGAGGGGGTAAAGGAGGTTTTGTGGGCGGGGGGCTTGGACTTCCAGCAAGCATGTGTGAGCGTGTTAGATACGAGTGATTGGAGACGAATGGTTTTTGGGATCTGACGAGCTGTTGGAGTGTGAGCAGGGTAATATTTAGTGAAGGGATTCAGGGAAACTGATTATTTTTATATAGCCAGACTTGAGTACTGGATATGGGAAGTACAATGCCTGCACTTTAAAGGAGGGGTTTGGAATATTGGCAGCTGAGAGGGGTAGGTTATAGTATATCTTTATATAAGCTACTAAACTGTTGTATCTGGGTTCCTCTGCAAAAACAGTGATTATGTGTGTGAGGTGAAAGTGTTGAATGATGATGAAAGCATTTTCTTTTTGGGGATTTTCTTTGTTTTTGGGTCACCCTGCCTCGGTGGGAGATGGTAAACTTGTTGAGGGGGAAAAAATAATAATAATAATAATGATTAGACACATGTGCAACTCTTGGGTGTCTTCATTGAGGAAACGTTTCGCCGCACAGTTGAGGGACTGATTACCTCGTTCTCCTCCTGTTCTTCATGTTTCTCCTTTGTATTGACTGATGAAGCCACTGTGTGGCAAAACGTTTCCTCAATAAAGACACCCAAGAGTTGCACGTATGTCTAATTAATCAACATGTTCGTTCTCTGAACCATTCATCTACAATAATAATGATATTGAGCATACCTGTCTCCACATGTCCAACTCTCCCTGGGGACAATCCTTGGACACCTCTCCTGAACCACTTAATAAAGGCTCATCATCATCTGTGGAAGGTCATTGAAGTCCTTAAACTTGGTCTTGGGTAATGAAAGTATATCATAAGTGAATGGCTAAAAAATATTTAATGAATGTAGGACATCTTTCAAAGAAAAAAAGTGTCTCCCCCCAAAATAGCAAATGACCGAGTTTCTAAATGCAATTAATCATTTCAATCGTTGAGTTTCATTAACCCTTAAATGGTCCAAACAAATCGACGTTCAAATTCGTAGTGCTACAAAAGTAGATCTGCTTTTTTTTTTACATATTTTCAAATGTAACAAAAAAAAATGTAGATAAAAGTTTTTTTTACACGTTTTCAAATGTAAAACAAAAAAGAAGATCTACATTTTTTTACATACTTTCAGATGTTGAAAAAATGTATATATACGTTTGGACCATTTAAGGGTTAAAAGTATCCCCCCCCCAAAAAAAAAAACTCATTAAAACCATTTCATGAGGGTAACGTAATGCCTGGTTGACCAGGCCGATCCACTGGTTGGCCTGGAAAAGGATTTGCAGTCAAGAGGAGCTGACTCCTGCAACACCTTCCAGGTAGTTCAAGTCAATCATTCCTGCCATAAAATGTTTCAACAGGGTAACAAGCATAGTGTTTAATTTAACTACTCCCATCACAATACTTCCTTTTAAGAGGACAACACAGTAGATTTCTTCATTCATTCTCATCCACACATGAGTGTGCACACTCCTGCAACTTATTATTTAAATAAAGACATGGGATTCAATTCTCAGCTTTATGGAAAAATAACTTCAGCATCACAGTTCATTTGTTTTCTTCTGCAAAGGTCCCTAGTTTGGCCCTGTTATAGTTTTTAAGGTAAAGTGGCATAAAAAAAAAAACTTCTACTGATAAGGTTCTAAGAACAGAAATTAAAAATGTGAAATCACCTTCCTTCTTAAGTTGCATTATATCACTGTTATTTTTACTTTCTGTAGAAACCATCTCATATTTTAAACTGACCCTATCAATCATAATTTTCTTTGTCATTTTCCTAGCAGGACAGCTTGGGTGCCAAGGCTTATAAGGTAAGTGGAGAAACCAGATCATAGTTTAGCCAAGTAACTACTTACTTATCTTTGTTTCTTATTTCTTATGACCATTTCTTTTTCTTTTAAATATTGGTAATGTATAATGAGGTGGGTAACTGTACCAAGTAAAGGCACTTTAGGTTGGTGGCATAATTGCCTATCTCATGGTTCGATTACTCCATTACACAGTATTACACACCATAGCATTATGGTGGATAAATACAAATGGAGTATAATGCAATCCTTTACTGGCACTTTGCCTATGCACTGGGCTTCATACACTAACCTGTATCTTCATCACATCCTGGGGTTTCAATTGAAGCTATAGATGGTGAACGACCAGTAGAAAGTGAGGATAATGTTGAAGAGGTTAAAGAGGAGAGATTAAGTGACAGTGACATTGTGGATGGACGCCAACGTTCCACCTCTCCCAGGTTGTCAACACTCGTCACAACATACTGCTGGTCACCTTGTGGAGAATGAGCCACCTGAAAAAAATAGATATTTTATTAAGGCAAAGATTAAAATTTTTTTTTTTTCCAACGTGCTGGCCGTTTTCCACCAAAGCAGGGTGACCCAAAAAAAAGAAACACTTTCACCATCATCCACACAAAATCACTGTCTTTGCAGAGGCGTGCAGCTATGATAGTTCAGATGTCACTCCAAACAGCAAATATCCAAGACCTTCCTTTAAAGTGCAGACATGGAACTTCCCACCTCCAGGACTCAAGTCCAGCTAACCGGACTAAAATATCATTCCTATTAAAAAAATGACAAAAAAATACATTATAACAATGATACTTTCAAGCAAATGAGATTAAAAAAAAAATGACATTCTCAACAGCAAATAGCTTCATTAGAGTTCTGTCTCAAAAATCAAATAAAATTTAAGCATTTATAAATAAAATTACAGATTTAGATATTAGATAACATGGCCATTTCCCACCAAGGCAAGGTGACCCAAAGAATAAACACTTTCATCATCACTCACTCTATCACAGTCTTGCCAGAGACGTGGCGATATCACAGTTCAAAAACTGCAACATATCTCTTCCCCTCCTTCAGAGTGAAGGCACTGTACTTCCCACCTCCACAACTTAAGTTCAGCTAACTGGCTTCCCTGAATCCTTTCATAAATGTTACCTTACTCATACTTCAACAGCTCGTTAAGTCATAAAAACCACTTGCTTCTACTCCTATATAACATGCCTATTGGATATCTAAGCCCCTTGCTCCCAAAATCTCCTTTACCCAGTCCCTACAACCTCTCCTAGGATGACCTCTACCCTGTCTTCCCTCCACTACAGATTTATATGCCCTCCTAATCATCCTATTTTGTTCCATCCTCTCTAAATGCCTCCACCACCACTCTTCAGCATCTCTGAATAATACTTTTAGTAACCCTGTCCCTCCTAATCTCTAAGCTACAAATTCTCTGCATAATATTTACACAACACACTGCCCTCATACACAACATTTCCACTGCATACAGAATCCTCCTTGCTGCAACATTCACAATGCATGCTTCACACCCATTTAAGTGTATTGGTACCCCTATACCCTCATACAATTCCCTTTTTGCCTCCACTGATAACAGTTTTTGTCTCCACAGTTTTCTCAGTGCACAACTCACTTTCCCTTCATCAATAGTATGGTTTATCTCATCTTTCATAGATCCAGATATAATACATGATTTGAATCTGAATAACAAATACGTACCTGTTTGAGCTTAAGGGAGAATAAATGGACGAGTGGTTTCTTACTGAAGTACCAGAATCGCTCATGGTGAGGGTACACTCTCACTTTGGTTTCAATTACAAAACGAACTGGTTCTTGAATACCTCCTGTCATAGAAGAGCAAGAGGATAATTTACAAAATTATGATATTAACGTAGTTCATTATCATTTCATTCAGGAGAAAGTGTGGAGAGCACAGTGGTCATACAGTGCCTAGGGATGAGAGGTAATCATTACAACAATGAAACATAATACCAATAACTAAGTTTGATTCAAGAATGGGGAGTGAATCTCCATTTCCTTGGATCACGAGCCCTTCACCAGCATCAAGACACTCTTCCCCCTCCTTGAAGGGTTAATGCAGTTCAAATTATGGTACTTAAGTGAACCTTGCAATCCTCCACATAACAAATAGAAAAACTTCACTACTTAATAATCATTAAATAAAATTTCATGAAAATTTTTCAGCTAAAATTATTATTGTTTTAAATATTAGATAATTTTCTATTAAATGTCAAACTCCTGCAAGAAATTGTTATTACAAGTATAAGGAAAAATAAACTCTCAAGATCTGTACAGTGCCTGGGAAATAGGAGGCAATCAGGTTTGATTCAATGAAGTGGGGGATAACTATAATTCCTTGGCTCAAAAGCTCTTCAGCAACATGAAGGCCCCCTCTCAAGGGTGAGGAACAGGAGAAGACTATGGACTTACTTATGACTAGATCTATGGCAACTGTCATGAAGATCCTCCTGTCTCTAGGAGTCTCTCTATTGAGGACAACAAATGCAGAATCAGATGGGTCCCAATGACCAGAAATAACATAACTTTTCTTGTCATTTGCATTGCTACCCATTGAAACCTGTAAAGAAAAATTAACACACCATTTAAAAACATTAAAATTCTAAAGTTTACTATTAAATAACTTTTTCCATATCTATGGAGTATAGTAAATCTTTGATATAATGGACCTCAACCTGACAGACTTCAAAAATAAAGAACAAAATCCACTCGGCAAATTGTACTTTTAACTCCTTTGTTTGGGTGTACGGTACTGTATCATGCATACAGTACTGTAGTGCTTTCTTTTTATTGTTTTTAACATTAGTCAGAGATACAGGACACTCAGACAGTCCAATTCATTGGTACATGAAGTCAAGGTTTTACTGCATTTAAAATTATCTGTTCAAGAAAGAAAAGACAACTGTATACAGACTTACTCTAAGAGTTCCTAACATTCTTTGAAGAGTTATGAAAGTCACAATACCATGGCTTGAACAATTCACAAACAATACACACTTTGGAAAAGATAATTTAGACACCCCCTCAGTCCATCCTGAACCATTAGAAAGAGAACTAAAGTGTGGGTTATTTGTGAATGTTTTTAAAGATGAGCACCAGTCATAAGAAAATATACTACAGAAGGTCCCCCAACCTACAAACTTGTTGAATTATAAATTTTTTTGACTTACAAACACCTTGTTTATATAGACAACCACACTACAAAGAATGTTTATGTTTTACAACTTTGTGCTGACACTCAGCAGTTTCAAAATTTTAGTTCATTTCTAAGTGTCCCTTTTGTATGTGTGGATGTTTGCAACTCTGGGAGTTTGTAAGTTTAGAGACTTAGTTTATAGTAGTGTACGATAAAGAAAAACCAAGTACAATATAGCATTAATATTTCATATATATGAGCCCTTGACTAGAACTACAATGATAAAAATAACAGCATGACCACAAACTGTTTTTTTCTTCTAATAAAATATTGTAATGCATAGTGTAACATTCTGTTATTACCTGGAAAATGGGGGTAATCAGGTTTGATCTGCAGAGGGAGAGAGCAGCTTTAATTCCTTGGATCAAGAGCCCTTCACCAGCATCAATGCACTCTCCTTGAAGGGTTTACTATAAGAGTACTGATAGCAGCAAGGTACTGGCTAAGATGCTCAGATCTCTAAACTACAGAGGCACAGGGGATTCCTGACTTACAAACACTTCAGTTACAATGGTCTGCATATATGAATGATGTCCAAAGGTTATAACACTATATTAAGAAAATAATCTTTTGAATGCCAATTTACATGTACAAACATGTGATACACATATCCTAGTGCTATCATTATCTATAGGCTCAGGAATAGAAATTATCTACTCCCAAGTTGAAACACCAGGAACAGGACTTGTTAGTAAGTGTGGTAGCCCCTGTACTGCAAAACCAATAGGTAGTTTATAAATTATTAGATCTAACATCATGGATATTACCAATAAACATTTTTATAATTCAGGCTCCATATATGACAAAGTACTGGGAAGCATCAACCAGAAAGTGATCAGTTTACCTTGCTATAATAATACTGGTAGAATGTTTGGGATGTTGTTCACTACAATACATAAAATATTTTTGGTAAATTACTGTGCTGTAATGATGTACAAAATTCAAGAAAACAATTTTAACTGCAAATCTAAAGAAAGCATTTAATTGCCAATTAATGTTATTATAATTTAGTTTTGATTATGAGGCACTATTTCAAGATAGTTATTCCCTTTAAAGTTGCATTTGGCCTGGGGCATAGTTTGCATACCCATAACCACTCATAAGAATTGTGTACGTCCACAGACAAATAAAAAAAAAAAAAGATTGATCTGGACAGCAGATGAATAAAACTACTGTAGTTGATGTTTTACGTACAAAGGATAAATTAATTGGCTGCTCATGAAACAAAAGCACAGAAGTAGCAAAACTCATCTGAAATGAAATTACATAAAAAAAAAAGTCAAGAAGTTACATAAAACTTATGTAATGAACAATTCTAGTCATGCAAAACATTTTGGTCCTTAACAAAAGATAAGTGATTGAAGTAACAGCTTTTAACAGTTTACAAACCCTGACAGATACGATAGTTAAAAGTCAACAGCTTACACATTCTGATTGCTACAACAGTTAAAAACTTAAATTACAGAGCTTAAAAATTTAAGCAAAGGTATGTAGTAGAAAAATGATAGGAAGTAGGTTATAAAGGGTTCCTGAAAGCAATGTGAGATGAAAGGTAAGATGACCCAGAGAAGAAGACACATTCACCATCACCCATTCTCGAGTTGCCTTTCCAAAAGTGCACAGACATTGCAATTCAGATGACTGACTCTCTGAACTGCAACATCTCCATCCATCCATCCATCCAGAGTGCACGGACTGTCCTTCCCATCTCTAGACCTATATAAAGACAGCATAAATAGCTACAAAAGTAACAAAAGTGATCTTTGTTTAAAAAAGTACAGTAGGTATATGAAAAATTGACTGCATGAGATGGAATGAGATCAATTGCTAGTTTTTCTCATCATATACAGCCTGGAGAATGTGAGGCAGATCAGATGTAATTCAAGGGAGGAGAGAGTAGCTCCAACTCCATAGATCAAAAGCCCTTTACCAGCATCAAGGTGTGCCCCTTTAAGGGAAAACAACTGAAAAAAGTGAAAGGCTGAATTTTATGACAAAATAAAAAAATATAAAAATCATGCACCTCACAAATGAAAAATGTTAAATGAAAGCCAAAGTAACAAAGACAGTATATGAAGAAATGGCATATATAAATATTTCACATTGATTTTTGTGAAAGTGAAGCAAAAATATACGCACGACATTTTTTATTTGCCAAAATGATTGTCACATTTTAAGCCAAGCCTGCAAGTTCCAGCTAAAACTTGCAACATATGTTGGACATTTTTCCTAACTAAAAGAATTAAGATCATAACTTATTACTCACATTAAGTGTAAACCTTTTTCCAGAGGTGTACGCAGTAATAATTGACGAAATGCTTCTTAAGATAATGTAAATCATTCCATAAATAATACTTTAACTTACATAAAAAGCTTTAACTTTTACTTTTTATTTGACATGAAGAAATATCAAGCTTAATTTTCAAGAAATTTTCACAATGCTCACTACTAGAGTACTCACTAGCATTTGGAAATGCTTGATGACAATCACTAGTACATCTGACTCTTGCTGTATGTAATATATAGATGCATTCCAGGCCCCAGGGCGCTTTTTTTTTTTTTTTAACAAACTGGCCATCTCCCACCAAGGTAGGATGACCCGAAAAAACCCTTTCACCATCATTCACTGCATCACTGTCTTGCCAGAGACGTGCCGATACTTTAGTTCAGATGCCCCTCCACAGTGAGAATATCCTTAACCCTCCTTCAGAGTGCAGGCATTGCACTCTGAAGATTCAAGTTCAGCTAACTGTTTGCCTCCACTCACTCCTATATACCATACACAAAGCATGCTACATCCATCCACACTTTACTTATATTTTGCAAACTTTTCTGATCATATAACAGCAAATTTATATCACATATAGGGAATTACCTATGGAAATGGGGTTGATGCATAAACAGTCCAGGGGAAATTAGTCACTTTTTTTAGGTCAAATGTTGAACTAATTCGTAATGGAATGACATTGATAAAATTATAAACATACTCCTTAATAAAGTGAAAAAATGAAAGAGCACAAAAATCTGTACACGTAAGAATACTTGAATTTTTAATGTGTAGTATATTACTTTGAGAAAATAAGCATTTCACTTCCACAATAGATGCATTCCCTCCCTTTAATTTCAACACTGTTTAATGATCAGCTGGCAAAGTACAGAAATGTCATTTTTTTTTTTTTTTTTTTGCTGGTTATAAAGTGAACTGATGTTCTTAAGTAAATGATAAACACTGACAATTACAAACAAGGGGAAGTACAGTATCATAATTGTAGACAAAGAGAAATACAGTGCAGCCTCTCCTCACTTAGTGACGTACTCATTTACTGATGACTCTGACTTACGACGGGCTCTCTGACCAGTGTGCATACCTAAATAATGTATATTAGAGCTTATTTCTTCTATTCTGTTTATTACAATATACAGTACACTACTGTATAAACATTTAAAAATATATCAAAAATGTTATAAATGGTGCAAAGGCAACATTAAAACATTATTAAAGATGGTTGACACAAACCCACTACCATTATGGTATGCTCCTCACTCAGCGACAAATTTGTTTACCAATGTGTGTTAGGAACGGAACTCCGTTGTTAAGTGAGGAGAGGCTGTACAGTATAGTACTGAAAATGGAAGAACTGTGTCCATGTGATAAAAGACTAACAGCGATACCAAGTATTAATGTTACCAATACTATTGCTTATCTCTATGCCTTCTGTGGAAGTGCTTCCTACTGTTAACCAAATTTCCTTAAAGGTTTTTCAAAAGAGAAGCAACTTAGAATTAAAAAAAAAATGCTCTTGTCAAAGGCCTTGACAGTGTGACCATTGTCAAAGAAAACAGTGATGTTGAATACAAAGGACATTTTATGGATGTGAGGGAAATGGATGCACATTCCTAATCATTCTGGTTGGAATGAGTTTATAGAAGTGATAGCTCACTCTCTTACTTACAACACATCAGAAGTAAAATTCTTACCATTTCTCAATATGCCAGCCAGCAATAATGAATCAATGCTGTGCAAGAAAGGTATAAAATACTGACAATATGAAAGTTAAGACACATGTGCAACATCTGGATATATTTATTGTAGACGTTTCGCCATCCATTGGCTTTATCAATACAGATTCTAGGACATAATTAGAAGACAGTAGAACTATATACAAAAGATGAGCTAATCAGTCCCTCAGCCTTGGAGTTAGTGTTCACAGCATCGTGGTGGTGGAGAATCTGGAGCAAAGGCAAGGAGACTGGCGGTTATATAGGCGTCAGTGGATAGGGACGTGTAACAGACGAGGGAATAGTCATATCATGGAATCTTGGTTCAGAGGACATCTACAAGACCCTCTTCACGGCTACTACAACTAACTCATCCCTTTGGGTGGGACCTACTTCCACTGGAGAATCCCGCCTACCAGTGACTATGCCCTCGTCTGCTACATGTCCTTATCCACTGACGCCTATATAACCACCAGTCTCCTTGCCTTTGCTCCAGATTCTCCACCACCACGATGCTGTAACACTAACTCTGAGGCTGAGGGACTGATTACCTCATCTTTGTATATAGTTCTACTGTCTTCTAATTATGTCCTAGAATCTGTATTGATAAAGCCACTGGATGGCGAAACGTCTACAATAAAGATATCCAGATGTTGCACATGTGTCTTGACTTTTAATTATGAATCAATAAATAGTATTACATTTTACTTCTGAAAAATGTCGAGATATGAATTTAAAAAGTTGCTTTGCTGCTTTTGGTCAGCATTTTTACTATACAGAAAAGCTCCCTGGATATAAAAGCTGTATATAAAAGCTCAGTAGAGTGCATCTTTTTCTAGTTTAATAGTGAGACTTGGAGGTTTCCACATGTTGATATTCTTTATAGGTTACATAGGTCACATCAGAAAGAAAAAAAAGCACAAAACCATGACTGGAACAATGCACAAATAACCCGCATATAGGAGAGGAGTGTACAACGGCGTTTTGGTCCAGCAGTGTGACTTTGTAAACGGTCCAAGTTGGAATGAAATGTCATGTGCTCCTCCTCTCCCATGTGCAGGTTATTTATGTATAGGTCATATTATGGCAAGTAGTGGCTTTTAAGGACTATGAAAAGTATGCTAGGCACTTAAATCGACTGACAAGATGCTGACAGGGCATAACTTGACCAGGGAAGATCATGCACACATGCTGACACAACTAGCCTTGGTACAGATTTTGTTGGAGGAAGTCTAGGGGTAGAAAATTCATAGAAATGGATTGCTACTTATCCTAACTCTTGAGGCAGCAGCTCAGGAGTCACTTCTGAATCTAATAACATGCGCATGCAGGAAGGGGTGGCAATGGACAATGCAGCTGCAAAAACAAAGGCTGGCTTAAAATGCTAAATATATGCAATCACTGTTAACCCTTTGAGGGTCGACAGGCCCTCTCCGAAACTCGTTCTCAGGGTCGGCCAAATTTAAAAAAAAAAAAAATTATTTTCTCTTATGAAAAGATAGAGAATTTTTTCCCGATCATAAAGACACCAAAAGTTTGAAATTTGATAGAAAACTTACGGAATTATGCTCTCGCAAAGTTAGCGGTCTCGGCGATGTTTACGCATCGGCGATTTTGCCCACTTTGAGCCCATTTTCGGCCAATTTCACTGTACTAGTCGACAAAAAACATGAATATTTCGCTAGAACTCCATTTTTTCTATCGAATGGGTGCAAGAAACCACCCATTTATGAAATTCAACTATCCAGTACAGTGGTCAGAATTTAGCAATTTTGCCAATTTCACACAAATTTCAAAAGATGCCAATTTCCGAATAGGGTCCAGAATAAACAAGAAAGACATTCCTGGCACTAAAATGATATTTCCTCTAGTCATTAGTCACGTCTCAAGGCCCCTCTTATATTCTTTTGCTTTCCACTTTGAATTTTTATTCTCACAAAAAATATAAGATTTACTGTTATGCAGACTACTGCATTAGTGTAAAAAATGGTATAAATATTATTGGTGCACTTGTAAAAGAATATTAGACTCACCAGTTGACGTGTATTGCACGCTTGGCACGATTTGTTTACTTTTGAAGTTTGGTAAAAATCGAACATTTCTGCTACTTTGAGCTCAATTTCAAGGCACCTTTCATTGTAAAACCAGTCAAAATCACCTCATTTTCTGTAATATGTCTTCCATTCTATAAAATGAGACCAAGAAAACTAGAATACAACAATAAATACCATACGAAAATACACTGCAAAGTCGCTGATTTATTAAAAAAAAATGGTCAAAGTTTTTTTTTTCTCATTATGCACTGTGTGCTGCAGGATTTTTTTTAGACTGTGCACACTGACCACATAGACCCATTCTTTCATATGAAGGCCTACCAGCTTTCTCCCACTAGATTTGAGGCCGCTAGAATTTATGAGTACTAGTACGTCAAAAACCCCTACGCGTAAAACGTACTAGTACGACCAAAACCCTCAAAGGGTTAAGGAATAGCATGTACAAATACTGTTTCCTGTAATATTGCCTTTCAAGATGATTTTGCTGGTTAAGACAGATGATGATCTATCAATTATTGTTACTGACAATAGAGACAATGATGTTAATGAAACCCATTACAGTTACGATGAGGAGCAATATAATGTAGACGATGCTCCTAAGCATGAATGTGGAGTTATTACTGAAAATAATGGTTATGAAGGCTTAGAATTTGACTAAACAATTTCACATGCAACCACTAGTACTGAACAAGCTACAAGGAGAACGAAATTTTCATAAGCATTAGTTGTGGAATAGGCCCGTGGGAAATACAATATAAAAAAAAAGACACCATGTACTCTACCTTACAGATGGTGCACACAAGGGTACTACAAGATGTAAGAAATTGAAGGTGGCATAGCTACTGTGGAAACAAAAATTTTTATTTTCTCTGCAACTGTCATGTGCAGAATTTCTGAGTCCTCTCTCTTTGCTATTGAGTGTCCACAAAATTTTTTGATTAGTAAGTAAAACATTAGTGATCGTGAAGAGCTGCCATTTTTTTAATATGGTGGCGAAAATTTGCTTGGTATTAATCAGGTTATTTGGAAATGCTGATTAGGAACACGCTCCCAATAATACTGTATTAATGAATATCATTCCATTACGAATTCATCCAACATTTTTCCTAATTCCCTCAATCTAAAAGCCGAATTTACACAAAGCTAACCCATAAAAGTGAGGGACTACTGTACTGGGACAACAGGAATCGCTCTAGTGACTGAAGAAAGCATGTTCACATTTCCTTAGAATGATTACAGATGTGTCCTAATTTATGCACTTATGCCCAGAGGGAAGGGATGGAAAAGTTCATGGGACACAATAGAGCAAATCCCAAATAGTGCACAAGTAAATTAATTTTAATTCAATCAACAAATGCTATGCTCAACTGTCTTCTCAAAGATGGTAATCATTCAAGTTAAATGTGGGATGTCTAAGGGCCCATGGCTGAATCTCCTCTGAATCTTTCCAGGATACCGGTCATTGAAGAAATTTAAACTGAACAATCTCTAAACCTGCTCCTCATATTAATTCTACATTATTATTCTTCTTCTTCTTTCAACAAACCGGCCAATTCCTACCGAGAACCACACAAGGACCACACAGTGCTTAGTAAATGGGAGGAAATCAGGTCTGATATGAGAAAAAGGAGGGTAGCTCCATTTCCTTGTATCAAGAGCCATTCATCATTCTTCATATTATGTCCAGATTTACCATACACAAATAATTATAAATCTTGTTAACATTAAGTGTTTACACCAGGAATGTGCAACCTTTTCACTCACCAAATATATTAGTAACAAAAACATCATGCAGAATACAGTTTATAAACTGAGTAAAGCCGATGAATGATACAGGACAGGAGGGCCTCGCTTTACAGCGCTTTGCTTCATGGCATTTTGCTAATGCAATGGTTTTCAATTATACCCATTCTTCATTTATTCAGACTTCCTACAGTAAACATATTCACCACTCGCTATAAGCTAAGGACAAAAATATTTTAAGGTAAGTAAAGTGTGTACTGTATATGCATCATGTAGGCCTAGCTCTATTGCTTACTTAATATAGGAGAGTGTAAACATGTTATCATGCTTTTGTATGCATTTGAAAGTGAAAACAGGCTATGATTCACTTTACAGCAATTTTCGCTTTTCAGCGGCAGCCCAGACCTAACCTGTGGGGCACTCCTGTACTGAATATCACAAGTCAGTGACAGTTTAACTCTTTTACATAAAACACTGAGGGTGAGTGAAGTTGTGCCAGTTAAGGGTCACAGGTTCAGCATCCCTGCCTCACACAATAATCATTTACCATAGGTACCATCTTAATAAAATAGACACACAAATTGGACTAAGAATACTGTGCTATGCACTACTTATTGGTAATATAAGAGGCTGACTCACCTCACTGGGACTCATTCATAAAGGACTAATCTTCAGGAAATATAGGAAGCATTACCAACAGATTGCAGAAACACTTATGTGCAAACATGATACTCAGCTGTACTGTCTGAGGAGGATTTTGTCAATGTTAATCATCTTCACAAATAAAGAAATTTAAAGGGAAAACATTGTTGTTACTACACTTGGTGTCAATGTAATATAAACAAAATGTGCATAAGAATTACAAATAAAAAAAAAAAATTTATCCCATAGGACATTTTGTTATGCAAAATAAACTCCTCTATCTTCTAATTTCAATTTTGAATCAGAATTACTTTACTATTTCTTATTAGATACTCCTTAACTCGGAAAGAGGTACTGTATATCCTAAACAGAAAAAGAAAGATTGAAAAAATAATTACAAAATAGTGAATATAATCAGATAGTTTTGCTACCGTATGCAACATTATATAGGAAGGGCAGATGATGATTCACACATCTCTTATCTTCAATGAAATGAAACAAGAGAGTCTAAGAGCTGAAGACAAAATACTATTCCCAACTTCCTCAAATATACAGCTAATGTCTTTTCCATCTAAAAGACCAACTACTCCATCCTTCTTTGCACTTGTCACTGAATATATTAATGTGGTAGCAATTCTTGACACTAATGAATCTTAAGTTGCATTTGATAAATTTTCAATGTATTAGCCAAGTGCTCAACTAATACATCAGTAAAGGAACTATGTTCAACTATTGCCTATCACAAATATATTCAATGACAATTACGAGTGATGTGTGCTTTGTATGGAAAAAGCTGCATACCAAAACTGAAGGTATTTATTGTGATACATCACGGCACTGAAATGTTTTGTCATGATACAGAAAAATAATAGCCAATAATTTGTAATATATGGCTACTGATGACAAAGCAAGGCATTCCCTCAAGACAGAGCAACTAAACAAAATTCTAAAGCTTACAAGACATACCTGCACCTCATTTACCCCGAAAACATGGGATGCGTTAGAAAATCCATGTTCACATCCTTTCTCAGAATTCGCACTCTCTTCGAGTGTTTTTTCATTCCGGCCCATTTTCTTGTTGGGTGCAGAGGGGATTCACAAAAAAATATTGACAAAAAATTAATTAAAAAAAAGGCATAAAAGAGGCAGTAGTATGAGGAAAACCCCAGAAGACTTTAAATTTGCATTTCAGCACTGAAGTGCACAAGTGCAGAGAATACAGTTATTATAAATTGTTCAAATACATTCTTTTATTTATCTAATATACATGATGTTTCAAGCGCAAATTTAATATTTTCATTCATTTAAAGGTTCTTTCTATCAGTTCCTTTAATAATCTTTTTTTTTTTTTTCAATACTGCTTGTTCTTGCTGATGGCAACTACTTGATACAATATGGAGGTCATTGATGATTTATTACCAGAGTAGCATGTTCTTGATAAATTATTTAATATTGCTGCCAGATGACTCAAATGACTGCACATAACCCAGGTACATAAAAGAAACTTAGAACTAATACAATAGAACTGTATACTCTTCTTACCCAGCAAACTATCTGACAAACATTCTTACACATTTCTGTCACAGACCACTCATACATGAAGAACTGTCAAGGTTATTTCTTATTTCTAACTTAGGCTGTAACAAATTGTATTTTAATATGTAGTGCTCCTTTTGATGAACATAAATACACCATTCAATATCCTCACTTATCTGCAAAAATAATAAATAATCTCAGCTCACATGAGGAGCAGCTTGGGTAATGGACAAAGACTGTAAATTTGTTTTTATCTAAGCTATATATAGTATTTATTATGATTTATACTAGAGTACTGTATACATTTTTTATATATATCAAGCTTAGCAATGCTTGTAGAACGTTCCCATCATAGACTGACTATTCTGTTATTCCTAATTTAAGCAAAAACATCCCAACAACAATGTTCAAATCTATGGTGAAAAAATTTGTATTTGGTTGTCCCATAAGTGAAGCAGTTGCAACTCGCTTGAATGAAAAAAATACTGAAAATAAAATACATGGAAAAGTGTTAACATAAATTATCACAATCAAATAGAAATCATCTATATTTAAAACTAACAAAAACTAAACTATTTTGAAAGTGAAGAACTATATTTGCATCCCTTACAATAGGGGAAAATGCTAAACTTGTACGGATCATACAATGCACTTAATGGAAGGTAATCAGCTTTGATCTAAGGAAGAAAGAAAGCGGTAGCTCCAGTTTCCTTGATCAAGAGCCCCCACCCTCCATCCATGAAGGGTAGTGTCCCACAAAGAAGGGGTTAGGGTGGCTATCTAGTTGGAAGGAAACTAGGAGACTTGTTTTGAAGCAGAGTTATTATAATTACTATTTATAAAGAGGTTTATGGGAGCTGAAATCCCACAAGCTTCCCCTTAGCAATGTCACTGGCTGGAGAACATATTTAACTCTATCCTCCTCTTTCTACCAGGTCAAGTTATAATGCATTGACTCAAAATGTATATTTCAAATCCAAAAATAATGAAAACTTTAGTTTCCAATAAACATTTTTATTCTAAAGTTACCACTTTAGAAGTGCTCTCCAAGGCCTCAACCCCCTGAGCTATTTGAGGTAGAGAGCTAGTCTTCTGGGGTATTTACATAACTGCCTTGCTATAATCCCATTTAAATTCATTATACATGTCTAGAAAGTTGACACCTTATGTAAGACCTGTGATGAATATATGACTGAAAAAGTGCATTAAGAGAACTAATGCTATAGCATTTGGACATAGATGTCATCAGGCCCATCTGTTGTTGGATAGCATCAATGGGAAAGGAGAGGAAAGAGACATTAGCAGTTGCCAAAATAAGAAGAGGTTGTAAAAGGTTAGCTGCCTCCTGTGTTAGGAGGGTTTATTTTGGATTATTTTGATCTGCTCCTCCACAGACTAGACATTCAGCCTGTGATCTGCAATATTTTGCCAGATGGCCAAAGCACCTGCTCCCTTACCTCTAAGTCCAGTCCTGCAGTGTAAACTGAGGACTGAAAATGCAATGTCCTGGCAATCAAAGATTAGTTTAAATACATTACTCAGACATTATCTCTGTCTGTGGGCTGGATGGACGTTCAGTTTCGATTTTAGAGACAGGCAGATGTGGCTCTAAGTCCAGTCCTGCAGTGTAAACTGAGGACTGAAAATGCAAGGTCCTGGCAATCAAAGATTAGTTTAAATACATTACTCAGACATTATCTCTGTCTGTGGGCTGGATGGACGTTCAGTTTCGATTTTAGAGACAGGCAGATGTGGCTCAAGTTGCTCGTGAATGTCCAAGCTGCATGTATAAATTCTTACTGTATTAATGTAGGGGATGAAGACAATCCCAAAGCTCAAATTGAGTAAAGAATATCACTAGTGTTACTGGGACATTGTTGATAATGTAGATATGTGAAAGGTTGGTGGCCTGGTCTGTGTAATTCAAGGTAACAAAATGCATCCCATTCCCTAAGGCACGGAAGGAGGAGTTTTGATCGATGGAGGTCAAAAGTTTCCTGCTAATACAATGGTATGTAGGGTAATCCATTAGGTTTGTTGACTCGAGAAAAAAAGAATTTCATCCAGTTTTATTTTCTAAATATTTTCTGTAGGAAAAGAGGTTTCCTGGTGATGTGTCTTTTAGAATGTGAGAAAGGAAGTGAATTAAACTACTAGTATCATCTATTATGTGTCTATGTCTTTTAAAAGATGGTTTCAAGCTAATCTGTCCTATGATATGTGAAAAATCACTAAATCTTTGCTGCATCATGGAAGAAGCTGGGGCCATGGAAAAGAAAGGTAAAGCAATAATCAGAGGCACCAGAGTATGTAGGTAGAATACCAGTACCAGGTTCAGTAATTTCCCCAAAAAGATTCCGGGTGTTGTGTCCATAGCTCTCTCAGGGTTGGTAACAAGTATCACAGTCAGTTGAAATCCAGGATAATGAGCCATTATCTAACTTATTATGAGGTAAAAAATAGGACAAGAGGGGAACAGCTTCAAGAATAAATTAAAAGCAACTACGTACCCACCCTGAACCAGTTACCTCCACTGTGACTGGTAGTGTTACTGTTCCTTGAAAACCACCTCTTACACTAGCTGTTGTATGACACCAGGATGGCATCTCCAGAAATGACTGAACTAGGCTTAGCAAAACTGCCTGACAAGACCAAGACAAGAGAACTAATTGTGAAATCATCTTTCAGCTAATAATGGCAGTGGGTAAATTAGAATGAACACCATGTCGTACACCTTCAGTTGCCAGTCCTGGATCCATAGGAAATCTCCACTAATACTCTACTTCCAACATCAGAAGCCCTTCTAGATGATTTACCAGAGGTCACCTGATATACCATAAAATGATTTAATTGCCACTGAGTGGAACAACACAACCACTGCATAACTATCAACAGCAGATATGTTAGAACAGGGCCAATAGTGATCCCTTTAACTTATCTAGGAGCTGGACTTAAGGAAAGGGGGGGAAAAAATCCCCAACCAATGAGGCCAAATGGAGAAAGAAAAAGCTGCAGGATATTTAGATCCGATCTGAGGATGGGGGCAAGAGGTCTGATTCCTCAGATCCACAGATGCTTTGCTTTGGCAAGGGGATTCCCTTGAAGAGGAGGATAGTCAATAAGAATGATTACTATCTCATATGGAAAAACAAATCTTACAAGACCAGGTTTTAACTCTGTATTTAATACTGTTTGAAATACAGACTTCAAAAATATTACTTTTAAAAGTTTATCGTGCACTTTACTCCAGTACCTAGTGTGCCAGACGTGTACTCTGAAAAATTTGACTAAGACATGTTGCTATCTCTTTTTTGTTTCTTTTAATGAAGCTCTTCATGAATGTGGATCATTCAATGCAAGAGACAATGGCTTGATCCACTGTACACTATTAGTGGGTATGCTTGCTTGCTGGATATTGACATCCAGCAAACAGCAATCTCATATACAATTACTGCACCATGTATTTATGTGCAGCAGGTCTGGATTTTGTAAATCTTCTTTCTTTCAATGCACCGGCCATATCCCACCAAAGCAGGGTGGCCCAAGATAAACAATGAACGTTTCTTTTTTTACATTAAGTAATATATACAGGAGAAGGGGGTACTAGCCCCTTGCTCCCAGCACATTAGCCGCCTCTTATGGCACACATGACTTACAGAGGAAGAATTCTGTTCCACTTCCCCATGGAGATAAGAGGAAATAAATAAACAAGAACTAGCAAGAAAATAAAAGAAAACCCAGAGGAGTGTGTATATATATGCTGGTACATGTATGTGCAGTGTGACCTAAGTGAAAGTAGAACTAGCAAGACACACCTGAAATCTTGCTTGTGCATTAGACAGAAAAAAAGGCAACAGCAATCCTACCATCATGTAAAACAATTGCAAGCTTCTGTTTTACACTTACTTGGCAGGACGGTAGTACCTCCCTGGGCGGTTGCTGTCTATCAACCTACTACCTAGGTAATGTATAAATGTTGATATTTAACTTGTCTTTGTATTTTTTATAGTAAAACAAAGCTTTGTACTGTACTGATGCATCTCCTGCCCATACAAGTGACTGTCTTCCTGGACTCCATAAATTGTATATACTTTAACTTCTTATTTCATGGTTATTTCCTATTTAATAATCATTCTTTTGCATGTACTGCTTCTTGTAGCACTTACTGATGTGTTATTCTCATGGCATGGGTTGAGGGTGATTCAAAATGTATCAGATGCAGCCAAAGCACAAGACATTTTGATTATGAAATACAC
The DNA here is from genome assembly GCF_038502225.1 of Cherax quadricarinatus. Taxonomy (NCBI): domain Eukaryota; kingdom Metazoa; phylum Arthropoda; class Malacostraca; order Decapoda; family Parastacidae; genus Cherax; species Cherax quadricarinatus. The sequence continues at coordinate 53,360,162 of NC_091302.1, read as the reverse complement.
ACACATGTAAAACTCCTGAAAACCATTATATAACAAAATGATGAAGGTAAAAAAAAAAAATTAAATTAATCCACAAATATTATCAATATTCATATTTTATCACTGATACAGAGCATAAAATGTTAATATTTGAATGATAAACACCAAGTGTTAAGCGACACCTTTCATTACTGTCCCACCCCGATGTGGGACAACACATCTTCACACCACCACCTTACAAATCCCAATCTTTACTACTGAATGAGTGATGATGTGTTTTCTTATTTGGCTCATCCTACCTTTGTGGGCAATGGCTGTGTGGTAATAAAAATAAGTCTACGTCTTGTTAGTCTACGGTATTATGAAAAAGGCTAAGGAAGTAAAATCAAGGAATCTATATCCGCTAGAGATTTATTCCTAACATAGTTGGATAAAGGGAGTTCAGATGTTTATAATATACAGTTGTATATCAATGGTATTCAAAACAGACAAGATGAGGAATTAGACACGTGTAACATCTGGGTATCTTAACTTGAAGATATTTCACCATCCAATAACTGGTACTGGTACAACCACTGAATGGCAAAATGTCTACAAGTAAGGATACCTAGTTGTTGCATGTGTGCCTAATTCAATATACAATACAGATGTATACAAGAAAAAAATGTATTGAGTTAGATATAACAAAACAGCCAGCAAAAGCAAAAGCTATATTAGCAGTAATAAAAGCAGGAGTAACAACAGTAGCTTAAAAGCCAGCTTCAGAAGATATGCTAAAAGCAACTTAATTAAATGTTTTCAATAAAAAAAAAAAAAAGAGTGGAAAACAAATGTAGTCCAGCCCCAAGAGTAGCTACAAAGTAGCAGTGTCAGCAGATCAAAATTATAGATTAATGTCATCCATTGTAACTAACCTGCCCCCATTTTCTCTCATAGTAGTAAGCCTGCTCCTGCAGCTGAAGATTTTTGCAGTATTTACCATCCTAATGTGCAGGAAATTTTAAAGGGAAAAGTAAGCATTTCAAAACATGTTAAAAAGCAGAGAATAAGATTTTATGCAACTTACTGCATATTTACACAATTCCCATAATTAACAAAACTTAGTAAAATAAATATAGAATATACCCATCTTTAAATTAAGCAACAAATTATAAGGTAGGTAGGTTCTTGTATAGTATACCCAGATTTAATCCTGAAGGGGAAATTTAATAAGACTGATTATAAAAATAATATTACACTGTCTTGTTAACAGACATTATTTAAAAAAAAATAAATAAAAACAAAGGCAGTTAAAGATAAGAAAATACAGACTATTTTTAAAATTATAAATGGAGCATGGTCTTTTGAATTGCCATGCTGTTGGAGTGTGAGCATGGAAACTTCCATACCATTAATTATATTGGACTAAGGGGAAACTGGCTAGCCAAACTCAAGTTTTGGAGGTGGAAAATACAATGCCTACACTGTGGAATTCACATAGGAATGATGATGCTGTTTATTTGTGAACACTGAACTGTGATGTGTGAAAGTAGGGAATGTATGTGTTAAAATACACATGCAATGAATTAGATGGAATAAATATAGGAAGCTGGATGTCCTGGCTTTAAGTGAAACAAAGCTGAAGGGGGTGGGAGAGTTTCAGTGGAGAGGAATAAATGGGATTAGGTCAGGGGTTTCAAATAGAGTTAGAGCTAAAGAAGGAGTAGCAATAATGTTGAAGGATAAGCTATGGCAGGAAAAGAGGGACTATAAATGTATTAATTCAAGGATTATGTGGAGTAAAATAAAGATTGGATGTGAAAAGTGGGTTATAATAAGCGTGTATGCACCTGGAGAAGAGAGAAGTGTAGAGGAGAGAGAGAGATTTTGGGAAATGTTGAGTGAATGCGTGGGGAGTTTTGAATCAAGTGTGAGAGTAATGGTGGTTGGGGATTTCAATGCTAAAGTGGGTAAAAATGTTATGGAGGGAGTAGTAGGTAAATTTGGGGTGCCAGGGGTAAATGTAAATGGGGAGCCTTTAATTGAGCTATGTGTAGAAAGAAATTTGGTAATAAGTAATACATATTTTATGAAAAAGAGGATAAATAAATATACAAGGTATGATGTAGCACGTAATGAAAGTAGTTTATTAGATTATGTATTGGTGGATAAAAGGTTGATGGGTAGGCTCCAGGATGTACATGTTTATAGAGGGGCAACTGATATATCGGATCATTATTTAGTTGTAGCTACAGTTAGAGTAAGAGGTAGATGGGAAAAGAGGAAGGTGGCAACAACAAGTAAGAGGGAGGTGAAAGTGTATAAACTAAGGGAGGAGGGAGTTCGGGCGAGATATAAGCGACTATTGGCAGAAAGGTGGGATAGTGCAAAGATGAGTAATGGGGGGGTTGAAGAGGGTTGGAATAGTTTTAAAAATGCAGTATTAGAATGTGGGGCGGAAGTTTGTGGTTATAGGAGGGTGGGTGCAGGAGGAAAGAGGAGTGATTGGTGGAATGATGAAGTAAAGGGTGTGATAAAAGAGAAAAAGGTAGCTTATGAGAGGTTTTTACAAAGCAGAAGTGTTATAAGAAGAGCAGAATATATGGAGAGTAAAAGAAAGGTAAAGAGAGTGGTGAGAGAGTGCAAAAGGAGAGCAGATGATAGAGTGGGAGAGGCACTGTCAAGAAATTTTAATGAAAATAAGAAAAAATTTTGGAGTGAGTTAAACAAGTTAAGAAAGCCAAGGGAAAATATGGATTTGTCAGTTAAAAACAGAGTAGGGGAGTTAGTAGATGGGGAGATGGAGGTATTAGGTAGATGGCGAGAATATTTTGAGGAACTTTTAAATGTTAAGGAAGAAACAGAGGCAGTAATTTCATGCACTGGTCAGGGAGGTATACCATCTTTTAGGAGTGAAGAAGAGCAGAATGTAAGTGTGGGGGAGGTACGTGAGGCATTACGTAAAATGAAAGGGGGTAAAGCAGCTGGAACTGATGGGATCATGACAGAAATGTTAAAAGCAGGGGGGGATATAGTGTTGGAGTGGTTGGTACTTTTGTTCAATAAATGTATGAAAGAGGGGAAGGTACCTAGGGATTGGCGGAGAGCATGTATAGTCCCTTTATATAAAGGGAAAGGGGACAAAAGAGACTGTAAAAATTATAGAGGAATAAGCTTACTGAGTATACCAGGAAAAGTGTAGGTAGGGTTATAATTGAAAGAATTAGAGGTAAGACAGAATGTAGGATTGCGGATGAGCAAGGAGGTTTCAGAGTGGGTAGGGGATGTGTAGATCAAGTGTTTACATTGAAGCATATATGTGAACAGTATTTAGATAAAGGTAGGGAAGTTTTTATTGCATTTATGGATTTAGAAAAGGCATATGATAGAGTGGATAGAGGAGCAATGTGGCAGATGTTGCAAGTATATGGAATAGGTGGTAAGTTATTAAATGCTGTAAAGAGTTTTTATGAGGATAGTGAGGCTCAGGTTAGGGTGTGTAGAAGAGAGGGAGACTATTTCCCGGTAAAAGTAGGTCTTAGACAGGGATGTGTAATGTCACCATGGTTGTTTAATATATTTATAGATGGGGTTGTAAAGGAAGTAAATGCTAGGGTGTTCGGGAGAGGGGTGGGATTAAATTTTGGGGAATCAAATTCAAAATGGGAATTGACACAGTTACTTTTTGCTGATGATACTGTGCTTATGGGAGATTCTAAAGAAAAATTGCAAAGGTTAGTGGATGAGTTTGGGAATGTGTGTAAAGGTAGAAAGCTGAAAGTGAACATAGAAAAGAGTAAGGTGATGAGGGTGTCAAATGATTTAGATAAAGAAAAATTGGATATCAAATTGGGGAGGAGGAGTATGGAAGAAGTGAATGTTTTCAGATACTTGGGAGTTGACGTGTCGGCGGATGGATTTATGAAGGATGAGGTTAATCATAGAATTGATGAGGGAAAAAAGGTGAGTGGTGCGTTGAGGTATATGTGGAGTCAAAAAACGTTATCTATGGAGGCAAAGAAGGGAATGTATGAAAGTATAGTAGTACCAACACTTTTATATGGGTGCGAAGCTTGGGTGGTAAATGCAGCAGCGAGGAGACGGTTGGAGGCAGTGGAGATGTCATGTTTAAGGGCAATGTGTGGTGTAAATATTATGCAGAAAATTCGGAGTGTGGAAATTAGGAGAAGGTGTGGAGTTAATAAAAGTATTAGTCAGAGGGCAGAAGAGGGGTTGTTGAGGTGGTTTGGTCATTTAGAGAGAATGGATCAAAGTAGAATGACATGGAAAGCATATAAATCTATAGGGGAAGGAAGGCGGGGTAGGGGTCGTCCTCGAAAGGGTTGGAGAGAGGGGGTAAAGGAGGTTTTGTGGGCGAGGGGCTTGGACTTCCAGCAAGCATGCGTGAGCGTGTTAGATAGGAGTGAATGGAGACGAATGGTACTTGGGACCTGACGATCTGTTGGAGTGTGAGCAGGGTAATATTTAGTGAAGGGATTCGGGGAAACCGGTTATTTTCATATAGTCGGACTTGAGTCCTGGAAATGGGAAGTACAATGCCTGCACTTTAAAGGAGGGGTTTGGGATATTGGCAGTTTGGAGGGATATGTTGTGTATCTTTATATGTGTATGCTTCTAGACTGTTGTATTCTGAGCACCTCTGCAAAAACAGTGATAATGTGTGAGTGTGGTGAAAGTGTTGAATGATGATGAAAGTATTTTCTTTTTGGGGATTTTCTTTCTTTTTTGGGTCACCCTGCCTCGGTGGGAGACGGCCAACTTGTTGAAAAAAAAAAAAAAAAAAAAAATATAGGAAATGTACAATGTATCAAAGTAGACATGCAGTAACATGGATGGAATAAACACAGGGAATGTAATGAGGTACCAGGTGTACATATGTAGGGAATATTATGTCAAGGCTGTGATAAATAGTATCCTCCTCTTAATAAAAATTTTATAAATTATTATACAGAAAGATTTTCCATCTAACAGAAGAGTTGTATTTATCAAGTGACTGAGGAGTCAGTCCCCATAGAAACAGGAGGAGAGATGTGTTGAGTGGCCACATTACCATAGCAACCAACTTGCTTTTGTCAAGGCTGATTTAACATTTTAACACATGAGAGAACACAGGTATGCTACATAATCTATTGGCCCTCTTTCCCCTCAGGCACACTTCATCTCACATGTTGTCATCATTACCTGTTCTGCTCCTCAAGTATTTCCATGAATAACTTAAGTGTAATGAACACTTGTTAGTGCTCAATAATAACACATATGGAGACAGAAACTCAGGAGAATAATTGATCTGTTTATTTTGACCCCATTCTGGAATCCTCTTCAGGAGATATCACTTGACTGGCACACTTGTCATAGTCATATCATATCATAACAGGTGACTGACTTGTAGGAGTGGTGCATTACATAGGGGATGAGAGGTAATCAGGTTCGAGTCAAGGGGAAGTAACTCCAATTCCTTGGATCAAGATTCCTTCACTAGCATCAAGGTACCCTCCTTGAAGGGTCATTAATACATAACTTCTCATTCATACTTTATCATACATTCCAAACATTCCACAGTATTACAACAATTCTTATTTTTTGTTTCTTCTATTTCTGAGCTTCAGTTGATGTGAACATAGAGAAAGCAACAGTAGCTGAAAACTGCTTCACTTGTGTGCCATCCAAATAACAACACAACAGCCAAAAAATGTACGTAATGTTGTTGGGTGTTCATCACTTTAAAAAAGCAAGGTAACTAAAGAAATTTAAAATAAAAATCTGCTAAGAATACATAAAATAGTACGGTACATATTTTGTAAAAGGATAAGTGTATATTTGCAAAAGAAGAGAACCTATTCCTTGAAAATATATAAATGATCACCTAGTCAAATCACTTCTCCCCTTTTTCAGTAACCAAGATAAATGCACATATTGCAGAAATTATGAATTTCTATTTTAAATAATAAAGACTGCAAATTTCCATTTGCAGGGTAATTTTTACAAACCAATTTATAATTTTTCTTACATACATTGCACTGATTCTCTAAGCCTAAATATCAAAGAATACACATAAAAAAACATTTTAACACCGATAAAAATGATGCACAAACAAAGAACTTTTAAAACATCAAAAGTCAATAAAAGTTAAAAAATTTCTGCAGCAGCTAATAAGCAAGCATAAAAAACACCCACCATTTCTAGTAGATTCATATCTGCATTCTTGACTCTACGCCCTGGAGCCACAAGGAGACCAAAGCATCGCTCCACGTTAAGTTCATCTACATTTAAGTGTGTAGTGCTGGTGTTAGTGCTAGGGGGTGTTGGAGTCACTGTCAGGACAAGCTGCTTCTCAGTATTACATCGCAATTTGAAGAATTCTTTATCCCTAGGCACAGTGTTGAAGTTTCCCTGTGGAGAAAATTTCTATTAATTTTCTTAGTAAAGCTTCACAAAATGGTAAAAACATAAAAAATGCTGTTGTATATGGTCACTAACTTGGTAAAACTGTACATTTAAAGAAAAAATGTGCATCTGGTTTCCTCCATACAGTGTGGCATAATTTCTTGTTACTTGTTAAAAAAAATGCACCCAAGTGTTTAACAAGTTACATTTTTTTTGTTAGAAATATAAGGAGAAACTAGGTAACTCCACCTTTCTCTAATTAATTACTGAAGAATTATTAAAATTCTGCAGTTGCTCCTGTCACAAGGTCTGACCTTCACAATGCAGTATCAAACTGGAGAGACGAGTGATAATCTCTTGTGTTAACACACTCTCTCAATACACTAATGCAGCATTTGAAACTGATATGCTTTCACTGACATCTATTTTCCACCATAAGTTAAAAAGCTTCTTACATTACAAAGAGTTTCTAAATCAATCAGGTGTTCTATACTCAATGACTTGCATGGATTCAACTCTTCACATAAGTAAAAAAAAATCTAAAACACAGTCACAATCCTTCTGGACATGCTTGAAGTTGACCCTTGAAAGATAAATCTCCTCTTACCTAGCTTGAGGATGAGAGGCATAGAATAGCTGTAGGGTGGTGTCCCAATTACCAGGAAGTTTTATAAAATGCAAAAGAAAGAATTATGTAAAAATCTAATGGGGTGATCAGTACTACAGATAAAACTGCTGATGCAACAAATAGTTTACAATCACGTGCTCTGCCACATCCAACATACACCAAGGTATTGATGAGAGTTTTTGCCAGGTCTTAAACTTGACACAGTACTGTAGTAACATGTTAAGTCAAGAAAGTAATTACAGTGGACCCCCGCATAACGATTACCTCCGAATGTGACCAATTATGTAAGTGTATTTATGTAAGTGCGTTTGTATGTGTATGTTTGGGGGTCTGAAATGGACTAATCTACTTCACAATATTTCTTATGGGAACAAATTCGGTCAGTGCTGGCACCTGAACATACTTCTGGAGTGAAAAAATATCGTTAACTGGGGGTCCACTGTATTATTATTCATATTCATTTGATGAGGAACGCACTAAATTCATGGGAAACATACAGCACCTAGGAAATAGTTGGTAATCAGGCTTGATACAAGGAAGGGCAAGGTGGCTCCAACTCCTCAGATCAGGAGCCCTTCACCAGTGCATCTTACAATACATCACTGTTACTATTAATATAAGTATCCTATAATGCGTTATTTCATTTATACTGTTTACCATGTAATCTATAAAACTGGTCATTTATGTTTGCAATCTGAAACACTGGATGTAATTTATACCATTAACACATGCAATCTGCAACAGTGAGGTCACTCATATCATTTACATATGTAACCTATAACACCACAGACTTTACACATAATTATAATCTATAACACTACACTATCTTACCTTACTGTCTTCCTCTTTAATTTCTAAAGAAATATCAAAGAGGTAAACATTATCTGCCTGTTGCCGATTTTGGTCGAGTTCCACCTCTTTCTTCACTAATTTATTTCTGGGAACTCTTCGGAACGCTGCTGCAAAGGTGATCAACACTCTTGCAACCTAAACAAAAGTCAGCTATGAAAATTAACCCAATAATAATCAGCAAAACATTTTCTTTTCAAAATATGTAGTAGCAATTTTACTATAGGCAATTACATCAACATCAACATTTAGGGTGAGGTGCTAAACCTGTAGGAGAATGGGAAGCAATCAGGTTTGATCCAAGGAAGAGGAGGAAGACAAGTCTAATTTTTTGGATTAAGAGCTCCTTACACTCATCAAGGAACCTCCCTTGAGGGGTTAATGGAGATATGAGGAAATAAACAAGGACAACAACTAGTAAAAAAATAGAAAAAAACCCAGAGGGGTGTGTATACATATATATGCTTGTATATGCATGTGTAGTGTGACTTAAGTGTAAGTAGAAGTAGCAAGATGTACCTGAAATCGTGCATGTTTATGAGACAGATAAAAGACACCAGCAGTCTTACCATCATATAAAACAATTACAGGCTTTCACTTTACACTTACTTGGCAGGATGGTAGTACCTTCCTGGGTGGTTGCTGTCTATCAACCTACTACATACAAGTTTATTATTCTTCTTTCTTTCTTTCAACACACTGGCCGTATCCCACCGAGGTGGGTGGCCCAAAAGGAGAAACGAAAGTTTCTCCTTTTACATTTAGTAATATATGCAGGAGAAGGGGTTACTAGCCCCTTGCTCCTGGCATTTTAGTCGCCTCTTACAACACGCATGGCTTATGGAGGAAGAATTCTGTTCCACTTCCCCATGGAGATAAGAGGATATAAACAAGAACTAGAAAGAAAATAGCAGTAAACCCAGAGGGGTGTGTATATATATGCTTGTACACATATGTGTAGTGTGACCTAAGTGTAAGTAGAGGTAGCAAGACATACCTGTAATCTTGCATGTTTATGAGACAGGAAAAAGGACACCAGCAATCCTACCATCATGTAAAACAATTACAGGCTTTCATTTTACATTCACTTGGCAGGACGGTAGTACCTCCCTGGGCGGCTGCTGTCTACCAACCTACTACATACAAGTTTATTATTCATCATACCTATATCAGATTTGAAAACATGGCATGTCTGAAGTGATACTAAGAATCAATATTATTCTTCCCTTGCCAACTTATTTTTAGTAAATTTATGTGGTAACTGCTCAGTGCCTTATACTTGTGTTCAAATCAAACTAACATGAGGATTTATAAATAAACAGCTTCAAGTGTGGCTTTTGTGCCAGCCTTATTTAACAGACCTGTTTTTATTACCAAGGGAAAGAACTCAACTCCTATAAGACAGAGAGGGCCTAGGGGATGAGAGATAATTAGATCTAATCCAAAGACAGGGAGGAAAGAGCAGTTCTAATACCAGCATCAAGACAAACCACTCAAAGGGTTAATAGTAGTACACACTGATTACTATTGAGGTAGAGTCTGTTCATAACTCACATTAGAGGTATGTCCAGATTGGAATGGGCCCCAGAACAGAAATTACTTTCTTTCTTATTAACAACTAAATGGTCTATACCTTTCCATATTCACCTAAGAATTGATTTCTTAATATGAAGCAAGATGCAAAGTGATTATCTACACTTATGATAGCTATCCCCCTGCTGTACACAGCAAAGTACAAGTACAGTTGGTTCCCAAACTTACAAATACACAAGGTTACAAACATTTGCACTTACAAATAGAGAACTTCTGAGTCAACTGAAGTTTTGCAACTACTGAGTTGTAGTTTAGTAGGACCCCCCCCGTATCCACTGGGGATACGTTCCAAGGCCTACCATGGATACCTGAAACTCTGGATAGTAGCAAACCCTACGTATAATTCATTTTTTGTTTATATACATATATACCTATGATAAAGTTTAATTGATAGATTATGCAAAAGGAATCTATAATTAACCTTTTTAACTGATGGGAAGCATTTCACGACTTCTCTAAGGCTTTAAGAACTGCCAGCATCACTACTTATGCACTTTGGGGACTTTATTAAGCAAAATTAAGGGTTATTTTTGGGCCACAGTAAACAGTGTATAACTGAAACCTTGGATACTGAATCTGTGGATACGGGGTTTCTATTGTACAAATATAACCTTATTTTGTACTATTGTTTGCAATACAAACAACTCATTTGAGAAACTCTCTTGTAAGTTAAGCAGGAAAACCAAACACCTTATGTAGAAGTTGAACAATTAGTCTTACAACTCATGTGCAACTTGGGGACCCTATGAATTGAAAAAGGAATACTACTGTGTTATGCCAGTGTTCAATCATGAAGTGTCTACTGCAGCAATTCCATATGTCTAACACCTAAATGGCTATCTGTAAAGAGACAATACTTAATATGTGCAAAGAAGTAACTACTAGTAATTAAATTCAATAAGGAAGTAAATGAATTACATTTGGAAACATGATAAACTGTATGCTTGTTACGATGGCTACTGAATGAATAATGGTGACTGTCTCCTCTTTTAGATTACCCTGCCTTGGTGGAAAACAGCTTAAATATAAAAAAAATTCTTATTATGTAGATAAATCCAATTATCTATGAAGTTACTGTAAACATATCACAGTATAAACTTACAGCTTCAGGAATTTGACAGCGGAACACATGGCACTGAAAAATTGCTGTTTCTTGTGTATCTCCATGTGAGGATGTAAAGGCAAAGCAACGGGCTTCCGTTGTGTCTATCTTTCCTCGTGCACAGAAGAGAATGCGATGTATTTTGAAACGAGTCATCTCAGTGCTTGTTGTAGCATCATAAATTCTGCATTAACAAAAAATACACATTATAGCATCATAACCAATTTTTTAGTAAGGTAATAATTCTAAGACAAATTATGCTTATCATTACTATTAATGAACAATTAATTTATGATATATGTATTACTTATAAAGCAAATTATAACTATATTTGATTACATACACAGCCTCTTCTCACTTAGCAATGAATTCGTTTACCGACGTGGTCTTAGGAACGGAACTCTGTCATTAAATGAGAAGAGGTTGCATAATGTAAATAAAAAAATTCATGATAATTTCTATGCTTAATGACATCACTGTAAGCTGTAAATACACAACTGAAAACAGAACAACATATTAAATAATGACCACTCTTACATGACATATCCTTCAGAATTAGATGGCACAGAAACAGAGACTTCCAAAGCTTGTTCCTGAGCTTGAGCATTAAGTATTGCCATGTTCCTCTGAATCTCTGCTTCACTTCTTGGAGCATTAATTGAAGCAGCTCCCAGGTAGGTTACTCTGTTGAATATTGTATAATCCCCACTACCATCCTCACTCTGAACTCTCTCCACTGAAAGTATAAATAACATTACATGTGAAAGCTTGACTCAAGGTGAATTTAAAAAGAAAAATATTTTAGCTAGGTAAAAATATATTTGAACACCATTTCAGTCAAGCATTCTAAATACAACACAGTGAAGTAAAACTAAAAAGCATTTATGATACCAGTATAATTGTTAAATTAGAGTTGACCCCTGAATAATGCAGAGGTTAGGGGTACCGACTTCCCATGCAGTCAACTATCCGCGTATACCGTCTGACTCCAGCAAAACTTAACTACTAATAGCCTACTGTTGACCGGAAGCCTTATCAATAACGTCAACAGTCGAGTAACATATAATTGTACATATATGTATTATATTCTGTATTCTTACAATAAAGTAAGCCAGAGAAAAGAAAATGTCATAAAGAAAATTTTAAGGAAGAGAAAATACATTTACAGTACAGAAGTATTGTATTTTTCAATACCATAAGCATACGTCGTCTGTTTACAAGATGAATCATCTGTCTGTTGGTACCTACCTCAAAAAGTCACTGTGTCTGACTTTTTTGGGTATCCTAGGTAATCTTCACATATGCTCTAGCTAGCTCAATCGCTAGTGCACTCAGCTCACCGCTGAGCTTTGGAGATTGAATCTCCTGTATGGCTGGATAACATTAGGGCATGTTTCCTTAAGACACCTGCTGTCCAAGTTCACCCATCAGTACAAAATGGATACCTGGGTGTTAGTTGACTGGTGTGGGGTTGCATACTGGGACAAAACTGACCTAATTTGCCCAAAATGCTCTGCATAACAATCGGCTTTCTATATAGTAGTATGTCATCGATGTCAGCTAGGCCTGTATAGGTACATGTACTTGTAGCAATAAAGATATTATTATTGTTATTCTTTCAACAAACCGGCCGTATCCCACCGAGGCAAGGTGGCCCAAAAAGAAAAACAAAAGTTTCTCTTTTTAAATTTAGTAATTTATACAGGAGAAGGGGTTACTAGCCCCTTGCTCCCGGCATTTTAGTTGCCTCTTACAACATGCATGGCTTACGGAGGAAGAATTCTGTTCCACTTCCCCATGGAGATAAGAGGAAATAAACAAAAACAAGAACTGGAAAGAAAATAGCAGAAAACCCAGAGGGGTGTGTGTATATATATGCTTGTACATGTATGTGTCCTAGGTAGTAGGTTGGTAGACAGCAACCGCCCAGGGAGGTACTACCGTCCTGCCAAGTGAGTGTAAAACGAAAGCCTGTAATTGTTTTACATGATGGTAGGATTGCTGGTGTCCTTTTTTCTGTCTCGTAAACATGCAAGATTTCAGGTACGCCTTGCTACTTCTACTTACACTTAGGTCACACTACACATACATGTACAAGCATATATATACACACCTTTGAGTTTTCTTCTATTTTCTTTCTAATTCTTGTTCTTGTTTATTTCCTCTTACCTCCATGGGGAAGTGGAACAGAATTCTTCCTCTGTAAGCCATGCGTGTTGTAAGAGGAGACTAAAATGCCAGGAGCAAGGGGCTAGTATCCCCTTCTCCTGTATATATTACTAAATGTAAAAGGAGAAACTTTAGTTTTTCCTTTTGGGCCACCCCACCTCGGTGGGATACGGCCGGTGTGTTGAAAGAAAGAAAGAAGACATGTATGTGTAGTGTGACCTAAGTGTAAGTAGAAGTAGCAAGACGTACCTGAAATCTTGCATGTTTCTTCTTTCAACACACTGGCCGTATCCCACCGAGGTGGGGTGGCCCAAAAGGAAAAACAAAAATTTCTCTTTTTACATTTAGTAATTAGAGGAATAAGAGGTATTGGGAAGATGGAGGGAATATTTTGAGGAATTGTTAAATGTTGATGAAGATAGGGAAGCTGTGATTTCGTGTATAGGGCAAGGAGGAATAACATCTTGTAGGAGTGAGGAAGAGCCAGTTGTGAGTGTGGGGGAAGTTCGTGAGGCATTAGGTAAAATGAAAGGGGGTAAGGCAGCTGGGATTGATGGGATAAAGATAGAAATGTTAAAAGCAGGTGGGGATATAGTTTTGGAGTGGTTGGTGCAATTATTTAATAAATGTATGGAAGAGGGTAAGGTACCTAGGGATTGGCAGAGAGCATGCATAGTTCCTTTGTATAAAGGCAAAGGGGACAAAAGAGAGTGCAAAAATTATAGGGGGATAAGTCTGTTGAGTATACCTGGTAAAGTGTATGGTAGAGTTATTATTGAAAGAATTAAAAGTAAGACTGAGAATAGGATAGCAGATGAACAAGGAGGCTTTAGGAAAGGTAGGGGGTGTGTGGACCAGGTGTTTACAGTGAAACATATAAATGAACAGTATTTAGATAAGGCTAAAGAGGTCTTTGTGGCATTTATGGATTTGAAAAAGGCGTATGACAGGGTGGATAGGGAGGCAATGTGGCAGATGTTGCAGGTGTATGGTGTAGGAGGTAGGTTACTGAAAGCAGTGAAGAGTTTTTACGAGGATAGCGAGGCTCAAGTTAGAGTACATAGGAAAGAGGGAAATTATTTCCCAGTAAAAGTAGGCCTTAGACAAGGATGTGTGATGTCACCGTGGTTGTTTAATATATTTATAGATGGGGTTGTAAGAGAAGTAAATGCGAGGGTCTTGACAAGAGGCGTGGAGTTAAAAGATAAAGAATCACACAAAAAGTGGGAGTTGTCACAGTTGCTCTTTGCTGATGACACTGTGCTCTTGGGAGATTCTGAAGAGAAGTTGCAGAGATTGGTGGATGAATTTGGTAGGGTGTGCAAAAGAAGAAAATTAAAAGTGAATACAGGAAAGAGTAAGGTTATGAGGATAACAAAAATATTAGGTGATGAAAGATTGGATATTAGATTGGAGGGAGAGAGTATGGAGGAGGTGAATGTATTCAGATATTTGGGAGTGGACGTGTCAGCGGATGGGTCTATGAAAGATGAGGTGAATCATAGAATTGATGAGGGGAAAAGGGTGAGTGGTGCACTTAGGAGTCTGTGGAGACAAAGAACTTTGTCCTTGGAGGCAAAGAGGGGAATGTATGAGAGTATAGTTTTACCAATGCTCTTATATGGGTGTGAAGCATGGGTGATGAATGTTGCAGCGAGGAGAAGGCTGGAGGCAGTGGAGATGTCATGTCTGAGGGCAATGTGTGGTGTGAATATAATGCTGAGAATTCGTAGTTTGGAAGTTAGGAGGAGGTGCGGGATTATCAAAACTGTTGTCCAGAGGGCTGAGGAAGGGTTGTTGAGGTGGTTCGGACATGTAGAGTGAATGGAGCGAAACAGAATGACTTCAAGAGTGTATCAGTCTGTAGTGGAAGGAAGGCGGGGTAGGGGTCGGCCTAGGAAAGGTTGGAGGGAGGGGGTAAAGGAGGTTTTGTGTGCGAGGGGCTTGGACTTCCAGCAGGCGTGCGTGAGCGTGTTTGATAGGAGTGAATGGAGACGAATGGTTTTTAATACTTGACGTGCTGTTGGAGTGTGAGCAAAGTAACATTTATGAAGGGGTTCAGGGAAACCGGCAGGCCGGACTTGAGTCCTGGAGATGGGAAGTACAGTGCCTGCACTCTGAAGGAGGGGTGTTAATGTTGCAGTTTAAAAACTGTAGTGTAAAGCACCCTTCTGGCAAGACAGTGATGGAGTGAATGATGGTGAAAGTTTTTCTTTTTCGGGCCACCCTGCCTTGGTGGGAATCGGCCAGTGTGATAATAATAATAATACAGGAGAAGGGGTTACTAGCCCCTTGCTCCCAGCATTTTAGTTGCCTCTTACAACATGCATGGCTTACGGAGGAAGAATTCTGTTCCACTTCCCCTTGGAGATAAGAGGAAATAAACAAGAACAAGAACTAGAAAGAAAACAGGAGAAAACCCAGAGGGGTGTATATGTGTGTATATATATATATATATATATATATATATATATATATATTTATTATTTTTTTATTATCACACTGGCCGATTCCCACCAAGGCAGGGTGGCCCGAAAAAGAAAAACATTCACCATCATTCACTCCATCACTGTCTTGCCAGAAGGGTGCTTTACACTACAGTTTTTAAACTGCAACATTAACACCCCTCCTTCAGAGTGCAGGCACTGTACTTCCCATCTCCAGGACTCAAGTCCGGCCTGCCGGTTTCCCTGAACCCCTTCATAAATGTTACTTTGCTCACACTCCAACAGCACATCAAGTATTAAAAACCATTTGTCTCCATTCACTCCTATCAAACACGCTCACGCATGCCTGCTGGAAGTCCAAGCCCCTCACACACAAAACCTCCTTTACCCCCTCCCTCCAACCTTTCCTAGGCCGACCCCTACCCCGCCTTCCTTCCACTACAGACTGATACACTCTTGAAGTTATTCTGTTTCGTTCCTTTCTCTCCACATGTCCGAACCACCTCAACAACCCTTCCTCCGCCCTCTGGACAACAGTTTTGGTAATCTCGCACCTCCTCCTAACTTCCAAACTACGAATTCTCTGCATTATATTCACACCACACATTGCTCTCAGACATGACATCTCCACTGCCTCCAGCCTTCTCCTCGCTGCAACATTCATCACCCATGCTTCACACCCATATAAGAGCGTTGGTAAAACTATACTCTCATACATTCCCCTCTTTGCCTCCAAGGACAAAGTTCTTTGTCTCCACAGACTCCTAAGTGCACCACTCACCCTTTTCCCCTCATCAATTCTATGATTCACCTCATCTTTCATAGACCCATCCGCTGACATGTCAACTCCCAAATATCTGAATACATTCACCTCCTCCATACTCTCTCCCTCCAATCTGATATCCAATCTTTCATCACCTAATCTTTTTGTTATCCTCATAACCTTACTCTTTCCTGTATTCACTTTCAATTTTCTTCTTTTGCACACCCTACCAAATTCATCCACCAATCTCTGCAACTTCTCTTCAGAATCTCCCAAGAGCACAGTATCATCAGCAAAGAGCAACTGTGACAACTCCCAATTTATGTGTGATTCTTTATCTTTTAACTCCACGCCTCTTGCCAAGACCCTCGCATTTACTTCTCTTACAACCCCATCTATAAATATACTAAACAACCACGGTGACATCACACATCCTTGTCTAAAGCCTACTTTTACTGGGAAATAATTTCCCTCATTCCTACATACTCTAACTTGAGCCTCACTATCCTCGTAAAAACTCTTCACTGCTTTCAGTAACCTACCTCCTACACCATACACCTGCAACATCTGCCACATTGCCCCCCTATCCACCCTGTCATACGCCTTTTCCAAATCCATAAATGCCACAAAGACCTCTTTAGCCTTATCTAAATACTGTTCACTTATATGTTTCACTGTAAACACCTGGTCCACACACCCCCTACCTTTCCTAAAGCCTCCTTGTTCATCTGCTATCCTATTCTCCGTCTTACTCTTAATTCTTTCAATAATAACTCTACCATACACTTTGCCAGGTATACTCAACAGACTTATCCCCCTATAATTTTTGCACTCTCTTTTATCCCCTTTGCCTTTATACAAAGGAACTATGCATGCTCTCTGCCAATCCCTAGGTACCTTACCCTCTTCCATACATTTATTAAATAATTGCACCAACCACTCCAAAACTATATATATATATATATATATATATATATATATATATATATATATATATATATATATATATATATATATATATATATATATATACATATATATATATATACATATATATATATATAT
>NC_091302.1:53285683-53340683 GCF_038502225.1 Cherax quadricarinatus | reverse complement strand
CTAAGTGTGAGTAGAAGTAGCAAGACATACCTGAACCCTTGCATGTTTATGAGACAGAAAAAAGGACACCAGCAATCCTACCATCATGTCAAACAATTACAGGCTTTGATTTTACACTCACTTGGCAGGACGGTAGTACCTCCCTGGGTGGTTGCTGTCTACCAACCTACTACCTAGGTATTATTATTATTATTATTATTATTATTTTTTTTTTTTTAACAAACCAACCGTATCCCACCGAGGCAGGGTGACCCAAAAAGAAAGAAAATCCCCAAAAAGAAAATACTTTCATCATCATTCAATACTTTCACCTCACACACACATAATCAGTTTTTGCAGAGGTGCCCAGAATACAACAGTTTAGAAGCATATACGTATAAAGATACACAACATATCCCTCCAAACTTCCAATATCCCAAACCCCTCCTTTAGAGTGCAGGCACTGTACTTCCCATTTCCAGGACTCAAGTCCGGCTATATAAAAATAACCTGTTTCCCTGAATACCTTCACTAAATATTACCCTGCTGCTATGTATGATAACCTATGTAACTGTATTTGTGTGTATCTGTATCTGAATCAACTTGCTTATTTAATACAGCAGAACCCCCGTATCCACTGATTCGGTATCCGCAGTTTCAGTCATCCACGGGTTACTGTGGCACAAAAATACCTCTTAATTTTGCATAATAACAGCCCAATGTGCAAAAATAGAGAAGATGGCAGTTCTTCAAAGCCTGAGAATCCGTGAAGTGCTTCCCATCAGTGAAAAAGTGATAATTCTCCACTTATTGTGCATAATTTATAAATTAAACTTCACAATGCATAGGACTTATATACATATAAGGTTTGTTACTATTCATGGTTTTGGTATCTGCAGGACGTCCTTGGAATTTATCCTCCATGGATAAGGGGGTCCCACTGTACTGTCTTATATGATACAAAACTAGTTAGCTAGACTTGAGTCCTGGAGGTGGGAAATACAATGCCTGCACTTTAAAGGAGGAGTCTGGGATATTTGCTGTTTGGAGTGACCTCTGAATTGTCATATCTGCATGCCTCTGCAAAGACAGTGATTATGTGTGAATGATGGTGAAAATGCTTCTTTCTTTTTGGGTCACCCTGCCTCGGTAGGAGACGGCCGAGATGTTAAAAAAAAAAAAAAAGGTACAAAACACTGCAGATATTATATGTACAGTGGAACCTCCTCCACTTGCAAGTTTTTCCAAATCTGAGCAGTCGATCAGTCGATTTTTTGCTTCCATTCATGAGCGAAATTTCCATAAGCGAGCTGACCTCAAGGGAGGTTCCTTGACACTGGTGAGGGGCTCTTGCTCTTGATCAAAGGAAATGGATCTCATTTGTTTGTTGGACTATCTTATTAAAACTTGGGCAATGTATGACGGAAAGATGCTTCTTAACGTACACCAAAAATGAAAGAAATCGGACCATAAATAATGGAGCTTACTTCTAAGCCATTAGCCCCCCTTAGCGGTATTTTCGTAAGGTTTTTATGGTTGTATTCTCATTTTTTGGTATCATTTGATGGAATGGAAGATATATTACAGAAATAGATATAATTTTCATTGGTTTCATGACGAAAGGTACCTTGAAAATGAGCCCAAAGTAGCAGAACTGTTCGATTCTTTGGCAATGTTCAAGAGTAAACAAATGACGTCACTGTCAATTCCAATATGCAGTCGTGAATGGGTTGACATTGTTTATACAAAGTAAAAGAACACAAATGCAACTAATGTGACATTTTATTGTGGCAACGTTTCGCTCTCCAGGAGCTTTGTCAAGCCGGTAACGGCTTGACAAAGCTCCTGGAAAGCGAAACGTTGCCACAATAAAATGTCACATTAGTTGCACTTGTGTTCTTTTACTTTACATATTTTCGATAATTCTACCAACATTATTACATTATTTATACAATTATTACAATAATGCAGTAGTTTGCATAACAGTAAATCTTCTATTTTTTGTGTGAATAAAAATTATAAATCATTTATATAACAACAACAATAATAATAATAATAATAATAATAATAATAATAATAATAATAATAATAATAATAATAATAATATGTATAATAATAATAGTATAATAATATAATAATAATAATAATATAATACGTATAATAATAATAATACGTATAATAATAATACGTGTATAATAATAATGTACTAAAAAATTATATAATATATGTGTACTCTACAATAATAATTATAATAATAGACTGCTTCAAAAGGCTGTCACTAGATGGCAGTGTTTACCACAACAAAGCAGGAGCAGTTGTGGCCACCTTCACCAGCTACATAATGACATATTTTATTCATTCTAGAGTATATATCAGGTTTCTATGTTATTTATATTGTTTATTATGTCATATTAGATGAATTATGATAGATAAATAAGCCGTATAGATGATATTAGCGAAATTATTCAAGGATTTTGTCTGGTCTCCAGACAAACTCTCGTCCACTGCTGATGATACCACTACATGAATGACATATTTTATTCATTCTAGAGTATATATCAGGTTTCTATGTTATTTACATTGTTTATTATGTCATATTAGATGAATTGTTATAGATAAATAAGCCATAGAGTTGATATTATAAGGGAAATTATTGAAGTATTTTGTCGTGTCTCCTGAGAGCTGGAACGAATTAATTACATTTCAATTAATTTAAATGAGGAAAACTGACTCTGCAAATGAGCAAATCCAGATGCGAGCAAGGTCACAGAATGGATTAAACTCGTGAGTGGAGGTTCCACTGTATTAGTAACGTTAGATATCAAAAATTAAAAGATAATGTAAAAAAGAAATTCATATTTATTTATGATTTAATATCGCATCTCTACGTTTGTTTACATTTCTCTCGACTGTGAATTGAACATATACGATCTGTAATTGTGTGAGCAAGTTTTGATAAATTTTCACTTTTTATAATAGATTTGTGTATATTTTATGGTAGTAAATGATAAAATAGACTAGTATCTACATATATTCTATGCATTCATGACATTCCTAAGTTTTTCTTATTTTTCTTGGTTACAAATCTGCAAAAAAAATTTTCCAACATATTTATTGAAAAAAATCCGCATATAAGTGGACCCACGCAGTTCAAACCTGTGTTGTTCAAGGGTCAACTATACTTTGCCCAAGAATATACAGTGAGAATTATATAGCAATTAGTTCTAACCATATCCTGCGTCTTTACCAAGAAGTATGGTAATGTAATATCAGATCTTTGCCTTGACATGGAAATGTTTTAATTTAAATGACTACAGTATAGAATTTACTAAAACAACTATTTCCAGCAGAAAAAGCATTGCATCGGCAATCCACGCAGAGCCTGCTAGTTGTTTTCTTCAATGCACCAAGGCCATTCTGAGAGTACTGTAAATTATGATTAAAATAAGCCAGAAGCACTAAAAAAAGGCACACAAAAGGCCCAAGCAAAACCACAACAAACCAAATAAAAATTAAAATGTCAGTCATGGGCTACAACTTAAACTTTGGGACAAACCAAGAAGAGAGCATTCACAACCTGTCAGAAAATCAATAAATTAAAGAAATTAAGACTTGCTTCTTAGCAATACTGTAGTAATGTACCTTAAGTCATACTGAATTATATATTATAAACTCACAGTGCATTATGTAATCAAGGATATCTTTAGTAAGAAATTCAATATCGGGTGGCCCGGTAGCCTGGTGGCTAAAGCTCCCGCTTCACACCTGGTGGGCCCGGTTTCAATTCCCAGCGGGTGGAAACATTTCGACACGTTTCCTTACACCTGTTGTCCTGTTCACCTAGCAGCAAATAGGTACCTGGGTGTTAGTCGACTGGTGTGGGTCGCATCCTGGGGAACAAGATTGAGGACCCCAATGGAAATAAGTTAGACAGTCCTCAATGACGCACTGACTGTCTTGGGTTATCTTGGGTGGCTAACGCTCCGGGGTTAAAAATCAGAACGAAATCTTATCTTATCTTATATTTAAGAATTTTTACATCTACAGTATATGAGAAACTTTTATATGAAAAGAAAAGCTTACTATCATCATCTGAAGCCACCTGGGAGAAACTTGGATTATTTTCTCCAAGATTCCTGTCGTCCATCCTCCCATCACTACTACTACAAGCATCTTCACTCAGAGATGAAATATGGGAGACCTGAGTTTCCAGAATTGGCAGAGTGAAGCATGAGGGCTCCTCATCCTTCTTTGCTAATGATTTTGTGCTGGAGTCCATGCTGTTAGGTGAGGAACTTTCCGAGCTCTTCTCTCTCATTACCTGCAAAAGTAGTCATTGTTGTGAAAAAAAATTAGAATTAAAATGTGTAACACTACTTGTTCTTAAAATATATGTATCACTTTTGTCTTCTGTTTTCTATACTGTGTATGCCTTTTCCCAGATGTATTTCAGGGTGGCAAATCAAATATCTGTCCTAAACACTGTGGTTACTGACCATCTCCACACCTTCAACTGTCGATGATCCAACATCAATCCTTGAAACAGTTGGTGAAGAATTCTGCTTGCTGAGTTAGCTTTTATAAAAGTGAAGCAGTAGCCACCTGCTTACACTGCAAGTAATAAGAATAAGAGAAGAGAATGAGGGCTTCCTCAGCAAGTATAAAGAAGTGCAAAGTACAGTATTAGAGAAAGGAAAAAGTTCAAGCAGTAAACTGAGATAAGAAGTCTTGAAAGACAGAAGCAGAATATGACAATCTTTGGCAGGAAATGGAGAGTATGGGGATGTGTGGCAGATTAACACATAAATAAGAGGCATCATGAGACAAGAGCAATGAAGTCAATACCTCAACTTTGCTAAAGACAGTTGTACGAAACTATTGTATTTTGAAATATAAAAAGAACAATATTTTGTAAATATCTCTTCTAAAGAAATAAGTGTTTTAAGACTGTGTTACCAAAATTAAGATATTCATGCCATAACTCCATCTTGTGACACTTCCTATGTATTGTAGGTGTAGCTTTAATAACAATTACCAACTTTTATAAGGACCATTTATTCATTTTAATCTTAGCAGTGTCTGTGAACTTGACTATAGTTATGCTATCTATAATATATTTTAAGTAAATAGCTTTCAAGCCATTAGTCTACATCTAATTCAAGTCAACTGCATTTATTGGTTACACCAAGGTTAGTATTAAAGCTTGAGAATTGTGGAGTCCAAGATCTCTTGTTACACTGTGTTTCAATTACTATACTGTAATTCTATTTAGAGGGAAGTGCTAAACCTGTAGGGGTCATACAGCACCTGGGAATGAGAGGCATTCAGGTTCCATTTAAGGATGGAGAGGACAAGTAAAATTCCTTGGATCAAGAGCCCTTCACCAGCATCAAGGAACCTCCCTGGAGGGGATAGTATCTCAAAATACGCATACACGTCAAAAAAAGAAAATATTTATTGACAAAAAACAAACACATATACTGTATATTATACGTAGGGTATAATTCTGTGACCTGATGATTTGTAAAGTAAAAGGACACAAGTGCAACTAATGTGACATTTTCATTGTGGTAACGTTTCACTCTCCAGGAGCTTTGTCAAGCCGTTAAAAAACAGTACATGGACACAGAGGGTATATATAGGCTCAGAGTGAGGTGCAATACTAGTGGTGGTAGTAGTAGTAGTAGTGATATAAGTTGTAGTAGTAGTAGTAGTCTTAGCAAGAATCATCCTGAAAACAGTAAACCCTGCCATCACACAGTCTCTCCTGTTAATACTAAACAAGCACATTACAGAGAATGAACATTGAAACAGGCCTTCTCTATCCAGCCTCCAATAGAAATATTTGTCTAACCTATTTTTATATTACCCAAGTAATAGCTTTTATATCCTTATACTCATGTACAAGTTAATTGTTCTACCATATTGTATTGTCATGGCTCACTGACAGGAAGCAGAGAGTGTCCATAAATGGGGTTAAATCCGAGTGGGGATCTGTAACAAGTGGCGTTCCACAGGGATCAGTCTTGGGCCCGTTGTTGTTTGTGGTATATATCAATGATCTTGATGAGGGAATTACTAGTGATATGAGCAAATTCGCCGATGACACAAAGATAGGTAGGATAATTGATTCAAACGTAGATGTTATGGAACTTCAGGAGGATTTAAACAAACTCTATTCTTGGTCAGAAAAGTGGCAGATGCAGTTCAATGTAGATAAATGCAAGGTTCTGAAGCTTGGGAGTGCCCATAACCCTAGTACTTATAAGTTAAATGATGTAGAACTTAGCCATACAGATTGCGAAAAGGACTTGGGGGTTATGGTGAGCAGCAACCTTAAACCAAGACAGCAATGCCTAAGCGTACGTAATAAGGCAAATAGATTACTGGGATTTATATCAAGAAGTGTAAGCAACAGAAGTCCAGAGGTCATACTGCAGCTTTATACATCATTAGTAAGGCCTCACCTAGATTATGCAGCTCACTTCTGGTCTCCGTATTACAAAATGGACATAAATTCGTTAGAAAACATTCAGCGTAGGATGACTAAACTAATACATAGCATTAGAAATCTTCCTTATGAAGAAAGATTGAAGACTCTTAAGTTACATTCACTTGTTAGACGAAGAATGAGGGGAGACCTGATCGAAGTGTATAAGTGGAAGATAGGTATTAATAAAGGGAATATTAATAAGGTCTTGAGGATGTCTCTCCAAGAGAGAACCCGCAGTAATGGATTTAAATTAGATAAGTTTAGATTTAGAAAGGACATAGGAAAGTATTGGTTTGGAAATAGGGTAGTTGATGAGTGGAACAGTCTACCTAGTTGGGTTATTGAGGCTGGGACTTTGGGTAGTTTCAAATCTAGGTTGGATAAGTACATGAGTGGGAGGGGTTGGATTTGAGTGGGACTTTCACATCAGAGCTTATTTCTTGGGTGGCATTGAAAATTGGGTTGGGCAAATGTTTTGTTAGTGGGATGAATTGTAAAGGACCTGCCTAGTATGGGCCAGCAGGCCTCCTGCAGTGTTCCTCCTTTCTTATGTTCTTATGTATTACTACTACTACTACAACTTATATCACTACTACTACTACTACCACTAGTACTGCACCTCACTCTGAGCCTATATATGCCCTCTGTGTCCATGTACTGTTTGTAATGGCTTGACAAAGCTCCTGGAGAGTGAAACGTTGCCACAATAAAAATGTCACATTAGTTGCACTTGTGTCCTTTTACTTTACATATTGTCGGTAATTCTACCAACATTATTACATACGACTTGGTGATTTGTTAGTACAGTACAGGTCGGCCATCACTAATCCGGCATCACTGGGACCTGTAGTATGCCAGATTAGTGAGTTTACCAGATTACAGAGTGGTTAGGTTAGAATACACTTAATTAACCTATAAACAGACTGCTACATCTTCCTCATTTTTGTCACTGCTTTCTCCTGAACTGGCTTGCTGCTGTGGATTTACAACCATCTGCATAATTTCTGAGTCACTATAATGATGAAATTTTAAATTATGCTAGCTGAAATTAGTGCTGCATTACTGATGGAACCAGATAATTGATTGCCAGATTAGTGATGGCCAACCTGTATAAACTAATTCAATTCATTTTAAAAATATGGAACTGCAATTCAATCTTAGTGACTTCAGATAGATGATTACTGTTACTCATGCAATTATAATAAACATAACAGCAAAGGTTGCCTAGAATAGTTAGCTTTTGTTAAGTAGACTTTGATGTATATAGATGGAGTCATAGGGGCACCTCTGTGAGCTCATGCTGTAGGTCCTCCATATTGCCGTTATTGGCAATGTTCAGTTGGGGCTCAGACTCCTGGCTTGCCAAACTTTCCACAATTTCATATTCTTCACTGGTACCTGCAGAATCACTTGACCTCAGGCTGGAACACTCTTCCATACTTCCCTGGAAGGAAATTATTTATGATATTTACCATTTCAGTTATGTATTAAATACAGAGCTGCAATAAAATGTATTTAAACTGAAACTGAAAGAATCATTTTTGTAATAAAACAATACCTATTGATCAAAATCACTGTATTCTGTCAGAATTTAAGAACCACCAACAATAGTTCACAAATCACCCATAGAAGAAACTCTAAGAGAGATAAACTGAGGTACATTTCAAGTTATTATGTATTGGAGAATATCACCACCCTTTAAGCCAAAAGAAATATGCTTTCCAACATGGATTACACTTGGAAAGTCTTTGTCCAAGCTTAATCTACTCAGGGATGGAAGTACGAGGAAAATTATATGAACCAAGGAAATCAGTCCATAAACATAAAACTTATAACCTACCCACAGGGCATATACATCATACACACCCAGGGGTGTATGTTTCTCAGTGTATATAAACTGAGTTTAATACTTATTTTAGGGATTAAGGCATTCTAGACTGTTGATGTGCAAGCAAATTCAGCCTTAAAAACCCTTGTTCAGCTGATGGTGCAGTAGAATATCACTCATGAGGTGATAAGCCTAGTGAAAGGTGACAGACAGTGCTTCCTCCATACTTTCAAGTATACAATTTCCAGGGCAGGAAAAATCTGAATGAATTACACAATATTTTATATTACTGCATATATAAATATTTTTACCAAATATGCTGTTAATACATACAATATTGAGCTATGCAAGTCTTTTCTTGCTAATTTATTTTTATTAAGAGATTCCAAATAAAAAGTGCATATTACAGATAAAAAAAATTTAATTACAATTGATTGTAGTTATGGACACAGAAGTGTTTTACCTCTTTTAGGGCCGACTGCACACAGGTTTGCCTAGATTAGGCTACATAGATTGTTAGGTTAGATTGGATTAGATTAGATTACGTAAGGCTTAGTAGGTTAAGCTATATCAGATCCTCCAGTATATAGTAATAAGTGCCAGTATATACAGTATATAGTAATAGTAAGTGCCAGCAATTACTTCCAAAGAAACACTGGTACTATTAATGAACATTTAAAAAATTTGAGAATGCCTTATGAAAATATTTACCGAGATTTTTTTTCATTTAAACACAACTGAGAACTCTTCTCAAGAAGAAAAGCATTTTCTACCAGCTATGCGATTGATCATCCACGAGACGAAAAAGATTTTGTCTGGATTATTAATTCTGGGTGACCCAGGATAGTCCAATAAAGTCCATGTATCATCGGGGACTGTCAGTCTTATTTCCACTGGGGTCCTTAAATATTCTCCCCAGGATGTGGCCTGACTAAATATCTAGGTACCTACTTACTGTTATGTGAACATGGACAAGTATAAGAAAACAATGCTCAAAGTTTTACTCATGCCATGGAGCAATCCCCAGTAACTTAATGTGTGATCTGAGAATGCTACCAAACCATGAACACCCAATCACCCGAGCCATGAACATGCAATCAACCAAGCCATGAACACCCAATCAACTATGCCAACAGAACCCAATCAACCAAGCCATGAGCAACCAGTCAACCTAGCCATGAGCACCCAATCAACAAAGCCATAAACGCCCAATCAACCAAACAATGAACACCCAATCAACCTAGCCATGAACAATCAACCAAGCTATGAACAATCAACCAAGCCATGAACAGCCAATCAACTAAGCCATGAGCAACCAATCAACCAAGCCATGAGCAACCAATCAACAAAGCCATGAACAATCAACCAAGCCATGAGCAACCAATCAACCAAGCCATGAGCAACCAATCAACCAAGCCATGAGCAACCAATCAACCAAGCCATGAGCAACCAATCAACCAAGCCATGAACAATTAACCAAACCACAAGCAACCAATCAACCAAGCCATTAGCAACCAATCAACCAAGCCATGAGCAACCAATCAACCAAGCCATGAGCAACCAATCAACCAAGCCATGAACAATTAACCAAACCACAAGCAACCAATCAACCAAGCCATAAGCAACCAATCAACTGAGGCATAAGAAACCAATCAACCAAGTCATGAGCAACTAATCAACCAACAACTACACCACATTTATAACACCAGGTTAACATAATATCGACAGTTAATGTTAATAAAAATTATGATATTTATGGAACGTGTTTGCTGAAATTTCTTCCTTATTTAGTTATGTTACTTATGGTCAGTTAAGATTACAGTCACGCCAGGCTTAAATTTGTGGCACATACGATATAAAGTATTTAATTTAACACTAATATAACTGTGTGCTACTGGATAAAGATAATTATTAACCTCTGTAGGTTAACATTAACCTCAAACAGAAAGTGAGATAAGATAAGATAAGATTTTGTTCGGATTTTTAACCCCGGAGGGTTAGCCACCCAGGATAACCCAAGAAAGTCAGTGCGTCATCGAGGACTGTCTAACTTATTTCCATTGGGGTCCTTAATCTTGTCCCCCAGGATGCGACCCACACCAGTCGACTAACACCCAGGTACCTATTTGCTGCTAGGTGAACAGGACAACAGGTGTAAGGAAACGTGTCGGAATTTCCACCCGCCGGGAATCGAACCCGGGCCCTCCGTGTGTGAAGCGGGAGCTTTAGCCACCAGACCACCGTCGTTGTTTTCATATTTACCAACATCTACTCACTGACTGGTCATATAACTGCGAAAATCCCCTCATATATCACCTCATGACTCTGCTGAAACACTTCCACTACTAAACGCTGAAAGAGGAAGGTGCTAACTCACCTAAATAACTTACGAACATTGGAGGTAGTCATCTGACATTTGTCAACAACACTATAGACACCACAAGTCTACCTGGAAAACAAAACTTACGAACAAAAAAGCATCGTGAAGTAGGCAGGAAGGAGAGTTGGAAGTGACTGAGGTGATGGTTAATGTGCTACATGACGGCTCTACATCATCTCCTCCTCCTCTCCACATACAACTTCGATTTCCTTCAATTACTGGCAAAACATGGATCGGCAGGCATGGCCATGTTTTGTTGAACTGCTGTTTAACCTCTCTAACACACCCATTAATGTTCTTCATATACTTGAATAGCAAATGCAATGATTTCTCTAAGAATGTACACATATGTAGATTCTTAGAAATATATATATATATATATATATATATATATATATATATATATATATATATATATATATATATATATATATATATATATATATATATATATATATATATATATTTGTATTATATATATATATATATATATATATATATATATATATATATATATATATATGTGTGTGTGTGTGTGTGTGTAAGAATGATATATAATACCGACAAGATGAAATAAAGACACATGTGCAACATCTGGGTACCTTTATTGTAGACGTTTCGCCATCCAGATGGCGAAACGTCTACAATAAAGATACCCAGATGTTGCACATGTGTCTTTATTTCATATATATATATATATATATATATATATATATATATATATATATATATATATATATATATATATATATATATATATGTATATATATATATATAAATATATATATATATATATATATATATATATATATATATATATATATATATATATATATATATATATATATATATATAATATATATATATATATATATACAGGGCGACCAGCTTCCTCTTTCAGAGACTCAGTGTTGTGATCCAGAGAGGAAATGCCTGCAGCATTCTGGGCACGCGGCCCACCGCCGGGGAGCTGGACAAAGTATTCGAGATGTAGCTCTGAGTTACCTATGTTGTTTTACTTTGTATCAATTTTTTGTGAATGTTTTGTCAACGTATTTTGTCTTTAAATAATATATATATATATATATATATATATATATATATATATATATATATATATATATATATATATATATATGTGTGTGTGTGTGTGTGTGTGTGTGGAAAATTGCATTTATCTAAATGTAATTATGTACATAACAGTAAATGATAACAAAGATAATTATTATTTATCAATGTTACATAGACAAGTAGGAATTTGGGACACCTAGGTCGCAAAAAATGTCCCCCTTCGATACTTACCACTGTCATAACCACAAGTTGCTCTGGACCTATTAATTAAATGAAATATACATACACCAGGAATACTGGTAAATATATAAATTTGTGGACTGTATATTAAAAATAATAAATGGTTATATACACAATTACATAACAGAAGGAAAATATATCTTAATATCACTCGCCAATTTGACTGGAGATTAATGTGTATCATACTCAGAAAACCTCACTCTAACTAAATCTATGAAAATAATGCTGGCCAGAATTACACACAAATTTAGAGAGCTTATCTGAGGTCCCTGGAGCTATCTTGTCCAGTCGGCTGATATCTCAAGTTACGCAGAAATGCAAATCCACCAATTTCGCCTCCTATTTGAGAAGTGTCAACACAATTTTAACCTCTAGAGCACGAAAAATTCTTCCCATTACACCAACGTTTGTACAAAATTCAAAACCAAGATGGCGAGTCTCTTCTTCTTTTTCGATAACATACTTCTTTTAAAAATACAATATAGGGCATCTATTTACCTATAAATTACCGTATTTCCGGAAAATATACTTATGCCTAGAACAGATTAACTTGGTGGCACTCGATGTATGCACAAGGCTTATTCCTCTAAGAAAAAGGAGGAGTAGATGTAAAATAGAAAGAGACAGGTGCTCCCTTTACAGGCGACGGAAAAGAATAACAGAGCGGCTAAAAGAGGTCAATATATCTGAAATGCGTAGGGGGACACTGGTCAGAGAAATAGCAAGCATCGAACTTAAGCTAAAGGAATCTTATAGGAGTCAGGAATCGCGGGAAGAATTAAAAGCCATAAATGAAATCGAAAGAAACCCAAAGTATTTCTTCTCCTATGCCAAATCAAAGTCGAGAACAACGTCCAGTATTGGGCCCCTACTTAAACAAGATGGGTCCTACACAGATGACAGCAAGGAAATGAGTGAGCTACTCAAGTCCCAATATGACTCAGTTTTTAGCAAGCCGCTAACCAGACTGAGAGTCGAAGATCAAAATTAATTTTTTATGAGAGAGCCACAAAATTTGATTAACACAAGCCTATCCGATGTTATCCTGACGCCAAATGACTTCGAACAGGCGATAAATGTCATGCCCATGCACTCTGCCCCAGGGCCAGACTCATGGAACTCCGTGTTCATCAAGAACCGCAAGAAGCCCCTATCACGAGCCTTTTTCCATCCTATGGAGAGGGAGCATGGACACGGGGGTCGTCCCACAGTTACTAAAAACAACAGACATAGCCCCACTCCACAAAGGGGGCAGTAAAGCAACAGCAAAGAACTACAGACCAATAGTACTAACATCCCATATCATAAAAATCTTTGAAAGGGTCCTAAGAAGCAAGATCACCATCCATCTAGAAACCCATCAGTTACACAACCCAGGGCAACATGGGTTTAGAACAGGTCGCTCCTGTCTGTCTCAACTATTGGATCACTACGACAAGGTCCTAAATGCACTAGAAGACAAAAAGAATGCAGATGTAATATATACAGACTTTGCAAAAGCCTTCGACAAGTGTGACCATGGCGTAATATCGCACAAAATGCGTGCTAAAGGAATAACAGGAAAAGTCGGTCGATGGATCTATAGTTTCCTCACTAACAGAACACAAAGAGTAGTCGTCAACAGAGTAAAGTCCGAGGCAGCTACGGTGAAAAGCTCTGTTCCACAAGGCACAGTACTCGCTCCCATCTTGTTCCTCATCCTCATATCCGACATAGACAAGGATGTCAGCCACAGCACCGTGTCTTCCTTTGCAGATGACACCCGAATCTGCATGACAGTGTCTTCCATTGCAGACACTGCAAGGCTCCAGGCAGACATCAACCAAATCTTTCAGTGGGCTGCAGAAAACAATATGAAGTTCAACGATGAGAAATTTCAATTACTCAGATATGGTAAACACGAGGAAATTAAATCTTCATCAGAGTACAAAACAAATTCTGGCCACAAAATAGAGCGAAACACCAACGTCAAAGACCTGGGAGTGATCATGTCGGAGGATCTCACCTTCAAGGACCATAACATTGTATCAATCGCATCTGCTAGAAAAATGACAGGATGGATAATGAGAACCTTCAAAACTAGGGAGGCCAAGCCCATGATGACACTCTTCAGGTCACTTGTTCTATCTAGGCTGGAATATTGCTGCACACTAACAGCACCTTTCAAGGCAGGTGAAATTGCTGACCTAGAAAATGTACAGAGAACCTTCACGGCGCGCATAACGGAAATAAAACACCTCAATTACTGGGAGCGCTTGAGGTTCCTAAACCTGTATTCCCTGGAACGCAGGAGGGAGAGATACATGATTATATATACCTGGAAAATCCTAGAGGGACTAGTATCGAACTTGCACACGAAAATCACTCACTACGAAAGCAAAAGACTTGGCAGACGATGCAACATCCCCCCAATGAAAAGCAGGGGTGTCACAAGCACGTTAAGAGACCATAAAATAAGTGTAAGGGGCCCGAGACTGTTCAACTGCCTCCCAGCATACATAAGGGGGATTACCAACAGACCCCTGGCAGTCTTCAAGCTGGCACTGGACAAGCACCTAAAGTCGGTTCCTGACCAGCCGGGCTGTGGCTCGTACGTTGGTTTGCGTGCAGCCAGCAGCAACAGCCTGGCTGATCAGGCTCTGATCCACCAGCAGGCCTGGTCACAGACCGGGCCGCGGGGGCGTTGACCCCCGGAACTCTCTCCAGGTAAACTCCAGGTATCCTACGTAAATTTATACATGTTACTTATGATAATTAGTGTAACTTTAAGTAAGTTTATTCAGGTACATTTGCCCATAAATACAGTTACATAAATTATACATAGTATATGTACAGATTATATACCCATCAGAATAACCTCAAAAAAAATCCGGGCGACTTATTTCCATTGGTGTCCTTATAATATCTTATTTAAAGTTGTGCCTGTACCTAAATAAATTACTTATATAATAACCCACATGGAGACAGAAACTCAGAAGATTATAATTAGTCTACATATGTAACATGGTGGCTGGCTCATTGGTACCTATTTACTGCCAGGTAAACAGGAGCAGCAGTACGTGTTTGTAGGTACTTGTCCCCTCAAGGGAGGTTCCTTGATGCTGGTGAGGGGATCTTGATCTAGGGAATTGGATCTGTGCTCCAGTTCCCTGAATTGAGCCTGCATACCTTCCATCCCCCCCATGCGCTGTATAACCCTACGGGTTTAGCGCTTCCCTGTGATTATAATAATAACAATAATAATATAGGTACCTGTTTACTGTGTCTTAAATCTAACCTAAATATCAAGATTTTGAGGTCTTCCTAGCCAAATTAAATATGTATTTAGCTTTCCAACAAATTCGAATAGATTGGGAAACAGACAGTAATTTTTATTACCTTGTTCTAATTAATATTTCTCCTGCTGTGACCAATAGGTAAAAATATCTGTACTATCATTAATTTTTTCCATAGTTCAGTATGTGTGACGTCAATGTTTTGTTGATGAAATGAAAAGAATAAGAATTAATTTCAGAAATATTAACATATTTTAACAATTTATTTTGCTGCCAGAAAAACGCCAAATTTGGGTGCAACGTTGGTATACCTGGAGGAGTGTGTATACCTGGAGGAGTGTGTATACCTGGAGGAGTGTGTATACCTGGAGGAGTGTTTATACCTGGAGGAGTGTGTATACCTGGAGGAGTGTGTATACCTGGAGGAGTGTGTATACCTGGAGGAGTGTGTATACCTGGAGGAGTGTGTGCACCTGGAGGAGTGTTTATACCTGGAGGAGTGTGTATACCTGGAGGAGTGTGTATACCTGGAGGAGTGTGTATACCTGGAGGAGTGTGTATACCTGGAGGAGTGTGTATACCTGGAGGAGTGTATATACCTGGAGGAGTGTGTATACCTGGAGGAGTGTATATACCTGGAGGAGTGTGTATACCTGGAGGAGTGTGTATACCTGGAGGAGTGTGTATACCTGGAGGAGTGTGTATACCTGGAGGAGTGTGTATACCTGGAGGAGTGTGTATACCTGGAGGAGTGTGTATACCTGGAGGAGTGTATATACCTGGAGGAGTGTGTGCACCTGGAGGAGTGTGTATACCTGGAGGAGTGTGTATACCTGGAGGAGTGTTTATACCTGGAGGAGTGTGTATACCTGGAGGAGTGTATATACCTGGAGGAGTGTGTATACCTGGAGGAGTGTGTACACCTGGAGAAGTGTGTATACCTGGAGGAGTGTTTATACCTGGAGGAGTGTATATACCTGGAGGAGTGTGTATACCTGGAGGAGTGTATATACCTGGAGGAGTGTGTATACCTGGAGGAGTGTGTATACCTGGAGGAGTGTGTACACCTGGAGGAGTGTGTGCACCTGGAGGAGTGTGTGCACCTGGAGGAGTGTGTATACCTGGAGGAGTGTGTATACCTGGAGGAGTGTGTACACCTGGAGGAGTGTGTGCACCTGGAGGAGTGTGTATACCTGGTCAACGACCAGGCCATCCACCAGGAGGCCTGATTAACCAGGCTGTTACTGCTGGCCTCACGTAGTTCAACATACGAACCACAGCCAGGTTGATCCGGCACTGACTTCAAGCATCTGCCCAAAGGCATCGCACAGGTGGAGTAACATGGTACTCCAGGTAGTACACAAGTAATCCTCACATAGCAGAGAGGAGCTGATGACGTCGTTTTGGTCCCACTTGGACCATTTACAGTGTGAGTGTGACTTTGTAAATGGTCCAAGTTGGACCGAAACGTCGTGGTAAGCTTCTCCTATGTGTGGGTTATTTGTGTATTGTTCCACTAATGTTATTGTGCCTTTTGTTCTTGACTAGACGGGAGACAAAATCCAGAACTCTACTACCCAGATATGAGCCAAATTAAGAGGCAGGTAACTCGACTTGTCTCACGAAATCGTAGTGACACGATTACAAACAAACCATACCACGGGTGGGGTTTGAACCCGCGACGGTCTGGAGTTTTGAGACTCTGACCGCGGGTTCAAACCCCACCAGTGGTATGGTTTTTTTTAAGAGGCACGTAAGTTCCCCTGTCTTCTAACAACATATTCATTTTCCCCTATAATCTACCCTGTCCATAATTATTATCACATTTGCTTTGTTTCGTAAGGTGAAGTCCAGGATCTTTCCTTAATTCTTGGTATAACTTAACAAATCTTTGAGGATAATTGTGTTAAGTTATACCATGAATTAAGGTAAGATCCTAGACTTTACCTTACGAAACAGACAATAATAATAATAATAATAATAATAATAATAATAATAATAATAATAATAATAATAATAATAATAATAATAATGATAATAATATCTTTAATTTCTACAAGGTATACAGACAATAGCTGACATCAGTGACACTGCTATATAGAAAGCTGCTTGTTATACTGGACATTTCGGGCAAATTAGGTCAGTTTTGTCCCAGGATGCGACCCACATCAGTCCACTAACACCCAGGTACCCATTTTACTGCTAGGTGAACATGGACAACAGGTGTAAGGAAACACGTTCAATTTTTCCAACCTTTCGCCAGGAATCGAACCCGGACCCTCACCGTGTGAAGCGAGAGCTTTTACCACCAGGCCACGGGGCACCTAGTAAATGCGATAGCAATTATGGACAAGGTAGAGTATAGGGAACAAAATTAACATGTTATTAAAAGACGAGGGAACTTACGTGCCTCTTAAGACCACAAAGAAAAGCATAATAGCGGTGCAGTGTACCCGGATCCTGGAGGTCACTCACTCCTGACAGCAGCCACACCTCCTGTCTTGCCCACAGCCTCATCCTCCTCCTCTCCTGGTTTTGTGAAACAAAGAATGTGGAGTCGTAACTCCCATTTTTTTCTATGTATGTTTACGCTCGGAGTGGGGGAGGGTGTTCAAGTTTGATGACATCATCCAATATAGCCAATTTGGTAAGTGTTTATTGGTCAAATTCAGATGTGACATCACTGACACGTCCCTGATACGTCACTGATATGACTTCATTGATACATCACTGATACGAAGTCACTGATATGACTCATTGATATGACGTCACTGAAGCACTCATTCCGTGGTGGTGAAAATCTCGGAATATAATAAATAGTCTTAACAACTTTATTTAATTAAACATTGTCAGACATCAGAGGCTGGAGAGTACTACAGTAGGCCTCCTGGCTCACTAGGCCGGGTCTTCCAAGTGGCAGGATAATTTTAAGTTATTCTAGACAATTTATAAGAATGTAACAATTATTAGAGTTATAATCAAGTTTTTTAAGAGTGATCCTTGATAGCTACAACAGAACACACAGGTACAACACAGGTACAACACACAGGTACAACACAGGTACAACACACAGGTACAACACACAGGTACAACACAGGTACAACAAAAGGTACAACACACAGGTACAACACAAGGTACAACACACAGGTACAACACAGGTACAACACACAGGTACAACACACAGGTACAACACAGGTACAACACACAGGTACAACACCATAAGTGTCCGGGGCCCAAAACTGTTCAACAGCCTCCCATCAAGCATTAGGGGAATTGCCAATAAACCCCTGGCTGCCTTCAAGAGAGAGCTGGACAGATACCTAAAGTCAGTGCTGGATCAGCCGGGCTGTGGCTCGTACGTTGGACTGCGTGCGGCCACCAGTAACAGCCTAGTTGATCAGGCCCTGGTCCATCGGGAGGCCTGGTCGTGGGCCGGGCCGCGGGGGCGTTGATCCCCGGAATAACCTCCAGGTAACACAGGTACAACACACAGGTACAACACACAGGTACAACACAGGTACAACACACAGGTACAACACACAGGTACAACACACAGGTACAACACAGGTACAACACACAGGTACAACACACAGGTACAACACACAGGTACAACACACAGGTACAACACAAGGTACAACACAAGGTACAACACACAGGTACAACACACAGGTACAACACACAGGTACAACACACAGGTACAACACACAGGTACAACACAAAGGTACAACACACAGGTACAACACAAAGGTACAACACACAGGTACAACACAAGGTACAACACACAGGTACAACACACAGGTACAACACAAGGTACAACACAAGGTACAACACAAGGTACAACACAAGGTACAACACAAGGTACAACACACAGGCACAACACAAGGCACAACACAAGGTACAACACAAGGTACAACACACAGGCACAACACAAGGCACAACACAAGGCACAACACAAGGTACAGCACAAGGTACAACACAAGGTACAACACAAGGTACAACACAAGGCACAACACAAGGCACAACACAAGGCACAACACAAGGTACAACACAAGGTACAACACAAGGTACAGCACACAGGCACAACACAAGGCACAACACAAGGCACAACACAAGGCACAACACAAGGTACAACACACAGGCACAACACAAGGCACAACACAAGGCACAACACAAGGTACAACACAAGGTACAACACACAGGTACAATACAAGATACAACACAAGGTACAACACGAGGTACAACACAAGATACAACACAAGGTACAACACACAGGTACAACACACAGGTACAACACAAGGTACAACACAAGGTACAACACACAGGTACAACACAAGGTACAACACAAGGTACAACACAAGGTACAACACAAGATACAACACAAGGTACAACACAAGGTACAACACACAGGTACAACACAAGGTACAACACAAGGTACAACACACAGGTACAACACAAGGTACAACACAAGGTACAACACACAGGTACAACACAAGGTACAACACAAGGTACAACACACAGGTACAACACAAGGTACAACACAAGGTACAACACAAGGTACAACACAAGGTACAACACAAGGTACAACACACAGGTACAACACAAGGTACAACACACAGGTACAACACAAGGTACAACACAAGGTACAACACAAGGTACAACACACAGGTACAACACAAGGTACAACACACAGGTACAACACAAGGTACAACACAAGGTACAACACAAGGTACAACACAAGGTACAACACACAGGTACAACACAAGGTACAACACAAGGTACAACACACAGGTACAACACAAGGTACAACACAAGGTACAACACAAGGTACAACACAAGGTACAACACGAGGTACAACACACAGGTACAACACAAGGTACAACACACAGGTACAACACAAGGTACAACACAAGGTACAACACAAGGTACAACACACAGGTACAACACAAGGTACAACACACAGGTACAACACAAGGTACAACACAAGGTACAACACAAGGTACAACACAAGGTACAACACACAGGTACAACACAAGGTACAACACAAGGTACAACACACAGGTACAACACAAGGTACAACACAAGGTACAACACAAGGTACAACACAAGGTACAACACAAGGTACAACACACAGGTACAACACAAGGTACAACACACAGGTACAACACAAGGTACAACACACAGGTACAACACACAGGCACAACACAAGGTACAACACAAGGTACAACACAAGGTACAACACAAGGTACAACACAAGGTACAACACAAGGTACAACACAAGGTGCAACACAAGGTACAACACAAGGTGCAACACAAGGTACAACACAAGGTACAACACAAGGTACAACACTCTTCAACTTCTTCCGAGTCAGTCTCACCTTATGCAAAAATGCAACAATAATAATAATCTTGATTCCTACCAGTACATGTACAAGGTATACAGACCATAGCTGACATCTACCAGTACATGTACAAGGTATACAGACCATAGCTGACATCTACCAGTACATGTACAAGGTATACAGACCATAGCTGACATCTACCAGTACATGTACAAGGTATACAGACCATAGCTGACATCAGTGAGATACTACTATATAGAAAGCCCATTGTTATGCAGAACATTTCGAGCAAACTAGGTCAATTATATCCCAGGATGCAACCCACACCAGTCGATTAACACCCAGGTACCTATTTTACTGATGGGTGAACATGGACAGCAGGTGTCTTGAGGAAACATGTTCTAATGTTTACTTCCGTACCTGGGATCGAACCACGCATCTCAGTATATAATCTGAGTGCGCTACCAATCCAGATAAAAACCCCAAGATTCAGGAAGGATATAGGAAAGCACTGGTTTGGTAATAGAGTTGTGGATGAGTGGAACAAACTCCCGAGTACAGTTATTCAGGCTAAAACGTTGTGTAACTTTAAAAATAGATTAGATAAATACATGAGTGGGTGTGGGTGGGTGTGAGTTAGACATGACTAGCTTGTGCTACTAGGTATTATGCGGTGCCCCTTCCTTAAGTGGAAGTGACCTGATTACCTGGAGTTTACCTGGAGAGAGTTTCGGGGGTCAACGCCCCCGCGGCCCGGTCTGTGACCAGGCCTCCTGGTGGATCAGCGCCTGATCAACCAGGCTGTTGCTGCTGGCTGCACGCAAACCAACGTACGAGCCACAGCCCGGCTGATCAGGAACTGTCTTTAGGTGCTTGTCCAGTGCCAGCTTGAAGACTGCCAGGGGTCTGTTGGTAATCCCCCTTATGTGTGCTGGGAGGCAGTTGAACAGTCTCGGGCCCCTGACACTCATTGTATGGTCTCTTAACGTGCTAGTGACACCCCTGCTTTTCATTGGGGGGATGGTGCATCGTCTGCCAAGTCTTTTGCTTTCGTAGTGAGTGATTTTCGTGTGCAAGTTTGGTACTAGTCCCTCTAGGATCTTCCAGGTGTATATAATCATGTATCTCTCCCTCCTGCGTTCCAGGGAATACAGGTTTAGAAACCTCAAGCGCTCCCAGTAATTGAGGTGTTTTATCTCCGTTATGCGCGCCGTGAAAGTTCTCTGTACATTTTCTAGGTCGGCAATTTCACCTGCCTTGAAAGGTGCTGTTAGAGTGCAGCAATATTCCAGCCTAGATAGAACAAGTGACCTGAAGAGTGTCATCATGGGCTTGGCCTCCCTAGTTTTGAAGGTTCTCATTATCCATCCTGTCATTTTTCTAGCAGATGCGATTGATACAATGTTATGGTCCTTGAAGGTGAGATCCTCCGACATAATCACTCCTAGGTCTTTGACGTTGGTGTTTCGCTCTATTTTGTGGCCAGAATTTGTTTTGTACTCTGATGAAGATTTAATTTCCTCATGTTTACCATATCTGAGTAATTGAAATTTCTCATCGTTGAACTTCATATTGTTTTCTGCAGCCCACTGAAAGATTTGGTTGATGTCCGCCTGGAGCCTTGCAGTGTCTGCAATGGAAGACACTGTCATGCAGATTCGGGTGTCATCTGCAAAGGAAGACACGGTGCTGTGGCTGACATCCTTGTCTATGTCGGATATGAGGATGAGGAACAAGATGGGAGCTAGTACTGTGCCTTGTGGGACAGAGCTTTTCACCGTAGCTGCCTCGGACTTTACTCTGTTGACGACTACTCTCTGTGTTCTGTTAGTGAGGAAATTATAGATCCATCGACCGACTTTTCCTGTTATTCCTTTAGCGCGCATTTTGTGCGCTATTACGCCATGGTCACACTTGTCGAAGGCTTTTGCAAAGTCTGTATATATTACATCTGCATTCTTTTTGTCTTCTAGTGCATTTAGGACCTTGTCGTAGTGATCCAGTAGTTGAGACAGACAGGAGCGACCTGTTCTAAACCCATGTTGCCCTGGGTTGTGTAACTGATGGGTTTCTAGATGGGTGGTGATCTTGCTTCTTAGGACCCTTTCAAAGATTTTTATGATATGGGATGTTAGTGCTATTGGTCTGTAGTTCTTTGCTGTTGCTTTACTGCCCCCTTTGTGGAGTGGGGCTATGTCTGTTGTTTTTAGTAACTGAGGGACGACCCCCGTGTCCATGCTCCCTCTCCATAGGATGGAAAAGGCTCGTGATAGGGGCTTCTTGCAGTTCTTGATGAACACAGAGTTCCATGAGTCTGGCCCTGGGGCAGAGTGCATGGGCATGTCATTTATCGCCTGTTCGAAGTCATTTGGCGTCAGGATAACATCGGATAGGCTTGTGTTAGTCAAATTTTGTGGCTCTCTCATAAAAAATTCATTTTGGTCTTCGACTCTCAGTCTGGTTAGCGGCTTGCTAAAAACTGAGTCATATTGGGACTTGAGTAGCTCACTCATTTCCTTGCTGTCATCTGTGTAGGACCCATCTTGTTTAAGTAGGGGCCCAATACTGGACGTTGTTCTCGATTTTGATTTGGCATAGGAGAAGAAATACTTTGGGTTTCTTTCGATTTCATTTATGGCTTTTAGTTCTTCCCGCGATTCCTGACTCCTAAAGGATTCTTTTAGCTTAAGTTCGATGCTTGCTATTTCTCTGACCAGTGTCTCCCTGCGCATTTCAGATATATTGACCTCTTTTAGCCGCTCTGTTATTCTTTTCCGTCGCCTGTAAAGGAAGCGCCTGTCTCTTTCTATTTTACATCTACTCCTCCTTTTTCTTAGGTGGGTCATTGGGCTAATCCGGGGGGGGGGACATGGACCTGCTTCGCATGGGTCAGTAAGCCTGCTGCAGTGTTCCTTCTTTCTTATGTTGTTCTTATGTTCTTATGTTCTAGGAGGGGTGTTAATGTTGCAGTTTAAAAACTGTAGTGTAAAGCACCCTTCTGGCAAGACAGTGATGGAGTGAATGATGGTGAAAGTTTTTCTTTTTCGGGCCACCCTGTCTTGGTGGGAATCGGCCAGTGTGATAATAAAAAAATAAATAAATATGTCCTTAGAAGGTCCTCTGCAACAGTAAATCGTACAAATAGTTCCTGTTTCTTCACCATCTCTTATAATCTTCCCACAGCCAGTTCTAAACTATTTAATAGTAATAATAATAATAATAATTTTTATTTGTACATGATACATAGCTGTGTACAAGGAATTATAGTTGGGTGTACATGCCGAAAGTCCATTGTATGCAGAGCATTATAGTCAGGCTTAAAATTAACTTAACAATAACTAAGCAATGATATATTCAGTGGTGAAAATGACAGTAAACAAATTACAACATCACGTACAAATGAGTATTTTAAACTTTGAAATTTGAAAAATTTCAATTAAGAATCATTATAGTTGTACAAATTTGTAGCATAACAATATATAATATAACAAAATGATCAATATACTATATGAAATTATATAATTTATTAATCAGATCAAATCAAATCAATGATTTGGAGTGCAGAAACAGATTATTTGGTCATTAGATGAGTTATAGTGTATTCGAGAGATGGATTATTTTATTCCAAATTAACTTGAGATCACTAAATAAGTTTAAAGTAATAATACAAACTTAAAGTTGTACTGTTGTAAATTTTGATGATTGTAATATTTAGTACTAGTGTTGTCTTGAGTACTGTGTTAGTACTAGTGTTGTCTTGAGTAGTGTGTTAGTACTAGTGTTGTCTTGAGTACTGTGTTAGTACTAGTGTTGTCTTGAGTACTGTGTTAGTACTAGTGTTGTCTTGAGTAGTGTGTTAGTACTAGTGTTGTCTTGAGTACTGTGTTAGTACTAGTGTTGTCTTGAGTAGTGTGTTAGTACTAGTGTTGTCTTGAGTAGTGTGTTAGTACTAGTGTTGTCTTGAGTACTGTGTTAGTACTAGTGTTGTCTTGAGTAGTGTGTTAGTACTAGTGTTGTCTTGAGTACTGTGTTAGTACTAGTGTTGTCTTGAGTAGTGTGTTAGTACTAGTGTTGTCTTGAGTAGTGTGTTAGTACTAGTGTTGTCTTGAGTAGTGTGTTAGTACTAGTGTTGTCTTGAGTACTGTGTTAGTACTAGTGTTGTCTTGAGTAGTGTGTTAGTACTAGAAAATGCCATGCCCATATGACAACAGGAAAATGCAAACTCCCTTCCTGTAAGCTTTTTCACCCTGAACTGTGTACCTCTTCAGCACAGGAAAGACTGTGCTATAACTTAAATTGCCAGGCACACCATCTAAAGGGGACAAAAAGATACAAAACATCCAGGCCATGGGAAAACCTGGGTAGTCACAGCCACTCAAGAGGGAGAGGTTTTTTAGTGCCAGGAAGAAAAAAAAACTGGCAGGAAATGGCAGAAATCGTACACCAAATCCAGTCATTCCTGGAGTGGAACCACAGTCGATGGCCTCCACTCCAAACCAACAGATACAGATACTAATTCCGGAAAAAAATCCCCTCCCCAGTACCAACAATACCACCAGTCCGATGACATTTTTCTTTGCAAATATACAGGGTCTAAAGCCAGCAACAAACAACAAAATACCTTTCATCCGTGGACTGCTTGCAGAGGCAAAGGCAATGTTCGCGGCTTTCACTGAGACCCACATAAGGGATCACTTGGACAACGAAATATGGATCTCAGGTTACAACCTATACAGATGTCACAGAGTGAACAGGCAAAAGGGGGGGGGGGGGTGGCCTGTACATTGCAGAGTCACTTGTTTGCACAGAACTGCTTAATGCCTCAAATGATGTAGTGGAAGTTTTAGCAGTAAAGGTCGAGAACCAAAACCTAGTCATTGTGGTAGTCTACAAGCCTCCGGATGCAACATCCCAGCAATTCCAGGAACAGCTGTTAAAAATTGACCACTGTCTGGAAAATCTTCCAGCTCCTGCACCCAACATCTTGCTCCTGGGGGATTTCAACTTAAGGCACCTAAAATGGAGGAATATAGCAAATAATATTGTTGCAATAATAACACCAGGAGGCAGCTCTGATGAAAACTCACAGTCACACGAGCTTTTAAATCTCTGCACAAAATTCAATTTAAACCAGCAAATAATAGAGCCTACTAGACTGGAGAATACACTAGACCTCATCTTCACTAACAATGATGATCTGATAAGAAATGTCACCATATCAAAAACAATATACTCAGATCACAACATAATTGAGGTTCAGACATGTATGAGTGGAGCCCCAGACCGACATAATGAGACTAGTCACGAGGGAGCATTCACCAAATTCAACTTCAATAACAAAAACATAAAGTGGGACCAAGAAAACCAAGTCCTAACCGATATAAGCTGGGAAGATATACTAAGCAACACAGACCCCAACCTATGCCTAGAACAGATTAACTTGGTGGCACTCGATGTATGCACAAGGCTTATTCCTCTAAGAAAAAGGAGGAGTAGATGTAAAATAGAAAGAGACAGGCGCTCCCTTTACAGGCGACGGAAAAGAATAACAGAGCGGCTAAAAGAGGTCAATATATCTGAAATGCGTAGGGAGACACTGGTCAGAGAAATAGCAAGCATCGAACTTAAGCTAAAGGAATCTTATAGGAGTCAGGAATCGCGGGAAGAACTAAAAGCCATAAATGAAATCGAAAGAAACCCAAAGTATTTCTTCT
The DNA here is from genome assembly GCF_038502225.1 of Cherax quadricarinatus. NCBI lineage: Eukaryota > Metazoa > Arthropoda > Malacostraca > Decapoda > Parastacidae > Cherax > Cherax quadricarinatus. The sequence continues at coordinate 53,314,364 of NC_091302.1, read as the reverse complement.
CCTATGCCAAATCAAAGTCGAGAACAACGTCCAGTATTGGGCCCCTACTTAAACAAGATGGGTCCTACACAGATGACAGCAAGGAAATGAGTGAGCTACTCAAGTCCCAATGTGACTCAGTTGTTAGCAAGCCGCTAACCAGACTGAGAGTCGAAGATCAAAATGAATTTTTTATGAGAGAGCCACAAAATTTGATTAACACAAGCCTATCCGATGTTATCCTGACGCCAAATGACTTCGAACAGGCGATAAATGACATGCCCATGCACTCTGCCCCAGGGCCAGACTCATGGAACTCCGTGTTCATCAAGAACTGCAAGAAGCCCCTATCACGGGCCTTTTCCATCCTATGGAGAGGGAGCATGGACACGGGGGTCGTCCCACAGTTACTAAAAACAACAGACATAGCCCCACTCCACAAAGGGGGCAGTAAAGCAACAGCAAAGAACTACAGACCAATAGCACTAACATCCCATATCATAAAAATCTTTGAAAGGGTCCTAAGAAGCAAGATCACCACCCATCTAGAAACCCATCAGTTACACAACCCAGGGCAACATGGGTTTAGAACAGGTCGCTCCTGTCTGTCTCAACTATTGGATCATTACGACAAGGTCCTAAATGCACTAGAAGACAAAAATAATGCAGATGTAATATATACAGACTTTGCAAAAGCCTTCGACAAGTGTGACCATGGCGTAATAGCGCACAAAATGCGTGCTAAAGGAATAACAGGAAAAGTCGGTCGATGGATCTATAATTTCCTGACTAACAGAACACAGAGAGTAGTCGTTAACAGAGTAAAGTCCGAGGCAGCTACGGTGAAAAGCTCTGTTCCACAAGGCACAGTACTCGCTCCCATCTTGTTCCTCATCCTCATATCCGACATAGACAAGGATGTCAGCCACAGCACCGTGTCTTCCTTTGCAGATGACACCCGAATCTGCATGACAGTGTCTTCCATTGCAGACACTGCAAGGCTCCAGGCGGACATCAACCAAATCTTTCAGTGGGCTGCAGAAAACAATATGAATTTCAACGATGAGAAATTTCAATTACTCAGATATGGTAAACACGAGGAAATTAAATCTTCATCAGAGTACAAAACAAATTCTGGCCACAAAATAGAGCGTAACACCAACGTCAAAGACCTGGGAGTGATCATGTCGGAGGATCTCACCTTCAAGGACCATAACATTGTATCAATCGCTTCTGCTAGAAAAATGACAGGATGGATAATGAGAACCTTCAAAACTAGGGAGGCCAAGCCCATGATGACACTCTTCAGGTCACTTGTTCTATCTAGGCTGGAATATTGCTGCACACTAACAGCACCTTTCAAGGCAGGTGAAATTGCTGACCTAGAAAATGTACAGAGAACCTTCACGGTGCGCATAACGGAGATAAAACACCTCAATTACTGGGAGCGCTTGAGGTTCCTAAACCTGTATTCCCTTGAACGCAGGCGGGAGAGATACATGATTATATACACCTGGAAAACCCTAGAGGGACTAGTACCGAACTTGCACACGAAAATCACTCACTACGAAAGCAAAAGACTTGGCAGACGATGCACCATCCCCCCAATGAAAAGCAGGGGTGTCACTAGCACGTTAAGAGACCATACAATAAGTGTCAGGGGCCCGAGACTGTTCAACTGCCTCCCAGCATACATAAGGGGGATTACCAACAGACCCCTGGCAGTCTTCAAGCTGGCACTGGACAAGCACCTAAAGTCGGTTCCTGATCAGCCGGGCTGTGGCTCGTACGTTGGTTTGCGTGCAGCCAGCAGCAACAGCCTGGTTGATCAGGCTCTGATCCACCAGGAGGCCTGGACACAGACCGGGCCGCGGGGGCGTTGACCCCCGGAACTCTCTCAAGGTAAACTCCAGTGTTGTCTTGAGTACTGTGTTAGTACTAGTGCTGTCTTGAGTAGTGTGTTAGTACTAGTGTTGTCTTGAGTACTGTGTTAGTACTAGTGTTGTCTTGAGTAGTGTGTTAGTACTAGTGTTGTCTTGAGTACTGTGTTAGTACTAGTGTTGTCTTGAGTAGTGTGTTAGTACTAGTGTTGTCTTGAGTACTGTGTTAGTACTAGTGTTGTCTTGAGTACTGTGTTAGTACTAGTGTTGTCTTGAGTAGTGTGTTAGTACTAGTGTTGTCTTGAGTACTGTGTTAGTACTAGTGTTGTCTTGAGTACTGTGTTAGTACTAGTGTTGTCTTGAGTAGTGTGTTAGTACTAGTGTTGTCTTGAGTACTGTGTTAGTACTAGTGTTGTCTTGAGTAGTGTGTTAGTACTAGTGTTGTCTTGAGTACTGTGTAAGTACTAGTGTTAGTCTTGAGTACTGTGTAAGTACTAGTGTTGTCTTGAGTACTGTGTAAGTACTAGTGTTGTCTTGAGTAGTGTGTTAGTACTAGTGTTAGTCTTGAGTACTGTGTAAGTACTATTGTTAGTCTAGAGTAGTGTGTTAGTACTAGTGTTGGCTTGAGTACTGCGTAAGTGCTAGTGTTAGTCTTGACTACTGTGTAAGTACTAGTGTTAGTCTAGAGTAGTGTGTTAGTACTAGTGATGTCTTGAGTAGTGTGTTAGTACTAGTGTTGTCTTGAGTACTGTGTAAGTACTAGTGTTAGTCTAGAGTAGTACTCACCTGTTTGTACTCACCTATTTGTGGTTGCAGGGGTCGAGTCTTAGCTCCTGGCCCCGCCTCTTCACCGGTTGCTACTGGGCCCTCTCTCTCCCCGCTCCATGAGCTTTATCAAACCTCGTCTTAAAACTGTGTATGGTTCCTGCCTCCACTACGTCATTTTCTAGGCTATTCCACTGCCTTACAACTCTATGACTGAAGAAATACTTCCTAATATCTCTCTGTCTCATTTGTGTCTTCAACTTCCAATTGTGGCCTCTTGTTTCTGTGTCCCCTCCCTGGAACATCCTGTCTTTGTCCACCTTGTCTATTCCACGCAGTATTTTATATGTCGTTATCATGTCTCCCCTGACCCTCCTGTCCTCCAGTGTCGTCAGGCCGATTTCCCTTAATCTTTCTTCATAGGACATTCCCCTTAGCTCTGGAACTAACCTTGTCGCAAACCTTTGTACTTTCTCTAGTTTCTTGACGTGCTTTATCAAGTGCGGGTTCCAAACAGGTGCTGCATACTCCAGTATGGGCCTGACATACACGGTGTACAGTGTCTTGAACGATTCCTTACTAAGGTATCGGAATGCTGTTCTCAGGTTTGCCAGGCGCCCATATGCTGCAGCAGTTATCTGATTGATGTGTGCTTCCGGAGACATGCTCGCTGTTAAACTCACCCCAAGATCTTTCTCCTTGAGTGAGGTTTGCAGTCTTTGGCCACCTAGCCTATACTCTGTCTGTGGTCTTCTGTGCCCTTCCCCTATCTTCATGACTTTGCATTTGGCAGGATTAAATTCGAGAAGCCATTTGCTGGACCAGGTGTCCAATCTGTCCAGGTCTCTTTGAAGTCCTGCCTGGTCATCATCAGATTTAATTATCCTCATTAACTTCACATCATCTGCAAACAGGGACACTTCTGAGTCTAACCCTTCCATCATGTCGTTTACATATACCAAAAATAGCACTGGTCCTAGGACCGACCCCTGAGGGACCCTGCTCGTCACAGGTGCCCACTGTGATACATCATTACGTACCATGACTCGTTGTTGCCTCCCTGTCAGGTATTCTCTGATCCATTGCAGTGCCCTTCCTGTTATATGCGCCTGATGCTCTAGCTTCTGCACTAATCTCTTGTGAGGAACTGTGTCAAAGGCCTTCTTGCAGTCCAAGAAGATGCAATCAACCCACCCCTCTCTCTCGTGTCTTACTTCTGTTATTTTATCATAAAACTCCAGAAGGTTTGTGACACAGGATTTGCCTTCCATGAATCCGTGCTGGTTGGCATTTATACTCTTGTTCCGTTCCAGGTGCTCCACCACTCTCCTCCTGATAATCTTCTCCATAACTTTGCATACTATACACGTCAATGACACAGGTCTATAGTTTAGTGCCTCTTTTCTGTCTCCTTTTTTAAAAATGGGAACTACATTTGCCGTCTTCCATACCTCAGGTAGTTGCCCAGTTTCCAGGGACGTGTTGAAGATTGTGGTAAGTGGCACGCACAACATATCTGCTCCCTCTCTATGGACCCACGGGGAGATGTTGTCCGGTCCCATTGCCTTTGAGGTATCGATGTCCCTTAGCAGTTTCTTCACCTCCTCCTCATCTGTATGTATGTCGTCCAACACTTGTTGGTGTATTCCTTGCTGGTGTCCCCATCTGATCTGTCCCCCCAGAGTCCTTCCTGTCTCTGCTGTAAATACTTCCTTAAATCTCGTGTTGAGCTCCTCACATACCTCTTGATCGTTTCTTGTGAGTTCTCCACCTTCTTTCCTCAGCCTTATCACCTGGTCCTTGACTGTTGTCTTCCTCCTAATGTGGCTATACAGCAGTTTCGGGTCAGATTTGACTTTCGATGCTATGTCGTTTTCATACTGTCGCTGGGCCTCCCTCCTTATCTGTGCATACTCGTTTCTGGCTCTTCTACTAATCTCCTTGTTTTCCTGGGTCCTATGCCTCCTGTACCTTTTCCATTCTCTGTTGCACTTAGTTTTTGCCTCCCTACACCTTCGGGTAAACCAAGGACTCGTTTTGGTCTTCCTATTATTTCTGTTTCCCTTGGGAACAAACCTTTCCTCTGCCTCCTTGCACTTTGTTGCCACATATTCCATCATCTCGTTTACTGATTTTCCTATCATTTCTCTGTCCCACTGAACCTCCTGCAGGAAGTTTCTCATACCTGTGTAGTCCCCCCTTTTATAGTTTGGCCTGTCCCCTTCAGTTCCTGTTACCTTCTCCACTTGTAACTCTACTATGTAATCAAAACTCAGAACCACGTGATCGCTAGCTCCAAGGGGCCTCTCGTAAGTGATGTCCTCAATGTCTGAACTACTCAGGGTGAACACAAGATCCAGTCTTGCTGGCTCTTCCTCCCCTCTCTCTCTGGTTGTGTCCCTGACATGTTGATGCATGAGGTTTTCAAGTACCACATCCATCATCTTGGCTCTCCATGTTTCGGGACCCCCATGTGGCTCCAGGTTTTCCCAGTCGATCTCCCTGTGGTTGAAATCGCCCATTACCAGTAACTTTGCTCTGCTCGAGTGAGCTCTTCTTGCCACCTCAGCCAGTATGTCCACCATCACCCTGCTGTTTTCTTCGTACTCCTCTCTTGGCCTCCTGCAGTTCTGTGGTGGGTTATACATCACTCCAATGACTACTTTATGTTCTCTGGACTGAATTGTACCTACAATGTAGTCTCTTTCTCCAATCATGTCCATGCCTTCCATTTCCTCAAATCTCCATCGGTGTTTTATGAGCAGTGCAACCTCTCCTCCCCCTCTACTCCTTCTATCTTTCCTCAGGATCTGATATTCCGTTGGGAACATTGTGTCTGCTATTGTCTCAGCGAGTTTTGTTTCTGTGACTGCTATGATGTCTGGGGATTTTTCACTGATTCTTTCGTTCCACTCCTCATGTTTATTCGTTATTCCATCCGCGTTTGTGTACCAAACTTTCAGTTCCTTTTCTATCATTGTGGTCATGCAAGAATATTGGGGTTGGGGGAGCGAGACCCTTGGTGGGGGCCTATATGGGGCTGTGGTGTAGGTGGGGTTTGTGATGATGGAGGTGGGGTCAGAATGCCCATAAGGGACAGCTGTTGGGGTGAGGTTTGTGATATGGGGGTTGGTGGCAGAGGGAACAGTGAGTGGGTTGTAGTATAGGTTGCTCAGTTGCGTTGGGAATGTCGCGGTTGGAGTCTTTTGGTGGGAGATTCTGTGGGGTGTGTTTGCCCTTCCTCCTGTGTCTGGGTCCTGCTCATCTTCGTCATTAGTATGTTAGTACTAGTGTTGTCTTGAGTACTGTGTAAGTACTAGTGTTAGTCTAGAGTAGTGTGTTAGTACTAGTGTTGTCTTGAGTACTGTGTTAGTCTAGAGTAGTGTGTTAGTACTAGTGTTGTCTTGAGTACTGTGTTAGTCTAGAGTAGTGTGTTAGTACTAGTGTTGTCTTGAGTACTGTGTTAGTACTAGTGTTAGTCTTGAGTACTGTGTAAGTACTAGTGTTGTCTTGAGTAGTGTGTTAGTACTAGTGTTGTCTTGAGTAGTGTGTTAGTACTAGTGTTGTCTTGAGTACTGTGTAAGTGATAGTGTTAGTCTTGAGTACTGTGTTAGTATTAGTGTTAGTCTTGAGTACTGTGTAAGTACTAGTGTTGTCTTGAGTAGTGTGTTAGTACTAGTGTTGTCTTGAGTAGTGTGTTAGTACTAGTGTTGTCTTGAGTACTGTGTAAGTACTAGTGTTAGTCTAGAGTAGTGTGTTAGTACTAGTGTTGTCTTGAGTACTGTGTAAGTACTAGTGTTAGTACTAGTGTTGTCTTGAATACTGTGTAAGTACTAGTGCTAGTCTTGAGTACTGTGTAAGTACTAGTGTTGTCTTGAGTACTGTGTAAGTACTAGTTTTAGTCTAGAGTAGTGTGTTAGTACTAGTGTTGTCTTGAGTACTGTGTTAGTACTAGTTTTAGTCTAGAGTAGTGTGTTAGTACTAGTGTTGTCTTGAGTAGTGTGTTAGTGCTAGTGTTGTCTTGAGTTCTGTGTAAGTACTAGTGTTAGTCTTGAGTACTGTGTAACCACTTAGCACTAGTGTTTGTCTGGGATACACACGCATGTTAGTGGCTTTCCCTGTATTTAACAATATTTTGTTACATGTAAACTACGCTCTGTATACTACACAAGGAAATAAAGTTATTTGTCTCTCTTTAGATGTGTTGAGAGGCAGTTGAGTTAAGAGGCTCGTGACTTACCCTGTCTCCTAACATCATGTTTATTTTTCCACTATAATCTACCTTGTCCATAATTACTATCACATTAGCTTTGTCTGCTTTCGTAAGGTGTAGTCTAGGATCTTTTCTTAATTCAGTGCATAACTTTCACAAATCTTTGATGACAATTGCGTTGCAGAGGTCTGAGCTTAGCTCAGACCTCTGCAACACAATTGTTTTGTTAAGTTATACCACGAACTAAGGAAAGATCCTGAACTTCACCTTACGAAACAGACAAAGGAAATGTAATAGTAATTATGGACAAGGTAGATTATAGTGGAAAAATAAACATGATATTAGGAGACAGGGTAAGTCACGAGCCTCTTAACTGGATCAGTACACTCATGCAACAGTCATAACTTATCAACACTTATCCCACGATAATCAAACAAATACATTAGTATAATTTATTTCCATTGCAGTCCCAAGTGCTGAATTACTGTTTAACAAGTAATAACAATACTAAATATACTAAGTGTAAAAATTTTTATCTATTGACGTAGTCTACTCGTATACTATATTAAATATTAATGTGTGTGATGTAGCTGTGGTTCATGTCTAGCACTGAGAAGTAACATGCAAGATTGATTTGGTTTGTAGGTTATGAGGAACACTTTATTTGAGTTATAAACTGCTAGTGATAACTGCTAGTGATAACTGCTAGTGATAACTGCTAGTGATAGCTGCTAGTGATAACTACTAGTGATAACTGCTAGTGATAGCTGCTAGTGATAACTGCTAGTGATAACTGCTAGTGATAGCTGCTAGTGATAACTGCTAGTGATAACTGCTAGTGATAACTGCTAGTGATAGCTGCTAGTGATAACTGCTAGTGATAACTGCTAGTGATAGCTGCTAGTGATAACTGCTAGTGATAACTGCTAGTGATAGCTGCTAGTGATAACTGCTAGTGATAACTGCTAGTGATAGCTGCTAGTGATAACTGCTAGTGATAACTGCTAGTGATAGCTGCTAGTGATAACTGCTAGTGATAACTGCTAGTGATAACTGCTAGTGATAGCTGCTAGTGATAACTGCTAGTGATAACTGCTAGTGATAGCTGCTAGTGATAACTGCTAGTGATAACTGCTAGTGATAACTGCTAGTGATAACTGCTAGTGATAGCTGCTAGTGATAACTGCTAGTGATAACTGCTAGTGATAGCTGCTAGTGATAACTGCTAGTGATAACTGCTAGTGATAGCTGCTAGTGATAACTGCTAGTGATAACTGCTAGTGATAACTGCTAGTGATAACTGCTAGTGATAACTGCTAGTGATAACTGCTAGTGATAGCTGCTAGTGATAACTGCTAGTGATAACTGCTAGTGATAGCTGCTAGTGATAACTGCTAGTGATAACTGCTAGTGATAACTGCTAGTGATAACTGCTAGTGATAACTGCTAGTGATAACTGCTACTGATAACTGCTAGTGATAGCTGCTAGTGATAACTGCTAGTGATAACTGCTAGTGATAGCTGCTAGTGATAACTGCTAGTGATAGCTGCTAGTGATATCTGCTAGTGATAACTGCTAGTGATAACTGCTAGTGATAACTGCTAGTGATAACTGCTACTGATAACTGCTAGTGATAGCTGCTAGTGATAACTGCTAGTGATAACTGCTAGTGATAGCTGCTAGTGATAACTGCTAGTGATAACTGCTAGTGATAACTGCTTTAGGCTGAGGGACTGACCACTTCTTAGCAGAGCTGAGGGACTGACCACCTCCTAGCAGAGCTGAGGGACTGACCACCTCCTAGCAGAGCTGAGGGACTGACCACCTCCTAGCAGAGCTGAGGGACTGACCACCTCCTAGCAGAGCTGAGGGACTGACCACCTCCTAGCAGAGGTGAGGGACTGACCACCTCCTAGCAGAGCTGAGGGACTGACCACCTCCTAGCAGAGCTGAGGGACTGACCACCTAGCAGAGCTGAGGGACTGACCACCTCCTAGCAGAGCTGAGGGACTGACCACCTCCTAGCAGAGCTGAGGGACTGACCACCTCCTAGCAGAGCTGAGGGAATGACCACCTCCTAGCAGAGCTGAGGGACTGACCACCTCCTAGCAGAGCTGAGGGACTGACCACCTCCTAGCAGAGCTGAGGGACTGACCACCTCCTAGCAGAGCTGAGGGACTGACCACCTCCTAGCAGAGCTGAGGGACTGACCACCTCCTAGCAGAGCTGAGGGACTGACCACCTCCTAGCAGAGCTGAGGGACTGATAACCTCAAAATTACTTTTACAGCTTCAGGTGTTGCGTTCGCCTGTGATCGACAGATGAAGTCTGTTGTTCAGATTAAAGGTTCAGTCAATAAAGATTTCCAAGTATTATTAAAAATAATTCTTCATACCCAGGCTTAGTAACCCAGGATAACCCAGGATAACCCAGGATAACCCAAGATAACCCAAGATAACCCAAGATAACCCAAGATAAACAAGTAGTATGACTTATTTTCAGTCAGTTTTTCCCCAGGATGCCACCCACAACAGGTGACTGACTTCCAGGAATGCATTTACCACCTGTTAGGTGCAGCGGATTGATCAGTAAGACACATGTGCAACATTTCGGTATCTTTATTCCGAAACGCTTCGCCTACACAGTAGGTGTCTTCAGTCGGGTACAAAGGAGGCAGGAGAAGCAGTAGGTGCAGCAGGTGTTAGGAGACACGCCTGTAAGTCCCACCACACCCAGGATTGAAACCGGGGCCTTTGGTTTTAAACTAAAGTCGCTATCACTAAGCGATAAGGAACTCTTGACAGCTATCAAAGACCTAGGAGTGATTATGTCGGAGGATCTCACCTTCAAGGACCATAACATTGTATCAATCGCATCTGCTAGAAAAATGACAGGATGGATAATGAGAACCTTCAAAACTAGGGAGGCCAAGCCCATGATGACACTCTTCAGGTCACTTGTTCTATCTAGGCTGGAATATTGCTGCACTCTAACAGCACCTTTCAAGGCAGGTGAAATTGCCGACCTAGAAAATGTACAGAGAACTTTCACGGCGCGCATAACGGAGATAAAACACCTCAATTACTGGGAGCGCTTGAGGTTTCTAAACCTGTATTCCCTGGAACGCAGGAGGGAGAGATACATGATTATATACACCTGGAAAATCCTAGAGGGACTAGTACCAAACTTGCACACGAAAATCACTCACTACGAAAGCAAAAGACTTGGCAGACGATGCACCATCCCCCCAATGAAAAGCAGGGGTGTCACTAGCACGTTAAGAGACCATACAATAAGTGTCAGGGGCCCGAGACTGTTCAACTGCCTCCCAGCACACATAAGGGGGATTACCAACAGACCCCTGGCAGTCTTCAAGCTGGCACTGGACAAGCAACTAAAGTCAGTTCCTGATCAGCCGGGCTGTGGCTCGTACGTTGGTTTGCGTGCAGCCAGCAGCAACAGCCTGGTTGATCAGGCGCTGATCCACCAGGAGGCCTGGTCACAGACCGGGCCGCGGGGGCGTTGACCCCCGAAACTCTCTCCAGGTAAACTCCAGGTATCAGAACGGATATCATACGTGTCTCGCACATGACGGCGGCAACGACATACAAACAACATGGGAACTACATCACGTGAACCTCACGTTCTCCGAGGTCAAAGGTCACGACCCCGGACGTGCGCAGCAGGGAACACGGAAGGCAGGTCAGGTCGGGGAGGAGCCGGGGACGGGGCGAGGCAGACGGGGACCAAATGATACACCTCATGTTTTGAAGGTTCTTGTTATCCTTTTTTCCTGTGATGGTCTATGTCGTGTTGCATCAGTGCTGAGATAACACCTTTGGTTGGAATTTTAAACCCGGAGGTCAGCTACCCAGGATAACCTGGTGATACACAAATAACCCGTACATAGGAGAGAGGAGCTTACGACGACGTTTCGGTCCGACTTGGACCATTTACAAAGTGTGATTCTGCAAATAGTCCAAGTCGGACCGAAACGTCGTGTATTGTTCCAGTCACGGTATTGTTCCATTCTGTCCTCCATTGCCCGGTTATGTCCGCGTGTCAACAAGGACCGTCCGTCTAGTTCCCACACTGGGGTCCGTCAGTTTTCTTTTCCCGGGGATCGATCCCCGGTCTCCTCAGTGTACTCGCCTACTTGTGGTTACAGGGGGTCGATTCACAGCTCCTGCCCCTCAGTGTGTGTGTGTGTGTGTGTGTGTGTGTGTGTTTGTGTGTGTGAGCCGAGGACGCTATCAACAGAGCCAAGAGCATTACAGTGCTATTGGAACACACACACACACACACATACACACACACACACACACACACACACACACACACACACACACACACACACACACACACATACACACACACACACATACACACACACATACACACACACACACACATACACACATACACACACACATACACACACACACATGCACACACACATACACACACACACACACACACACACACACACACACACACACACACACACACACACACACACACACACACACACACATACACACATAACAACAAAATGCAAGGAGGCTGAGGAGAGGTTTGTACCCAAGGGTAACAGGAATAATGAAAAGCCAGGATGAGCCCATGGTTCACCCAAAGGTGCAGGGAGGCAAAAACCAAGTGTGTTAGGGAATGGAAGAAATATAGAAGGCAAAGGACCCAGGATAATAAGGAGAGCAGTCGTAGAGCCAGAAACGAATATGCACAGATAAGAAGGGAGGCCCAAAGACAATATGAAAATGACATAGCAGCGAAAGCCAAATCTGACTCGAAGCTGTTATACAGCCACATCAGGAGGAAAACAACAGTCAAGGACCAGGTAATCAGGCTAAGGAAGGAAGGAGGAGAGACAACAAGAAATGACCGTGAAGTATGTGAGGAACTCAACAAGAGATTCAAAGAAGTGTTCACAGAGGAGACAGAAGGGGCTCCAGAAAGACGGAGAGGTGGGGCACACCACCATGTGCTGGACACAGTACACACAACCGAGGAAGAAGTGAAGAGGCTTCTGAGTGAGCTAGATACCTCAAAGGCAATGGGGCCAGATAACATCTCCCCATGGGTATTGAGAGAGGGAGCAGAGGCGCTATGTGTACCCCTAACAACAATATTCAATACATCTATCGAAACAGGGAGATTGCCTGAGGCATGGAAGACAGCAAATGTAGTCCCAATCTTTAAAAAAGGAGACAGACATGAAGCATTAAACTACAGACCAGTGTCACTGACATGTATAGTATGCAAAATCATGGAGAAGATTATCAGGAGAAGAGTGGTGGAACACCTAGAAAGGAATGATCTCGTCAACAGCAGCCAACATGGTTTCAGGGACGGGAAATCCTGTGTCACAAACCTACTGGAGTTCTATGACATGGTGACAGCAGTAAGACAAGAGAGAGAGGGGTGGGTGGACTGCATATTCTTGGACTGCAAGAAGGCGTTTGACTCAGTTCCACACAAGAGATTGCTGCAAAAACTGGAGGACCAAGCAGGGATAACAGGGAAGGCACTGCAATGGATCAGGGAATACTTGTCAGGAAGACAGCAGCGAGTCATAGTACGTGGCGAGGTGTCAGAGTGGGCACCTGTGACCAGCGGGGTCCCACAGGGGTCAGTCCTAGGACCAGTGCTGTTTCTGGTATTTGTGAACGACATGACGGAAGAAATAGACTCTGAGGTGTCCCTGTTTGCAGATGACGTGAAGTTGATGAGAAGAATTCACTCGATCGAAGACCAGGCAGAACTACAAAGGGATCTGGACAGGCTGCAGACCTGGTCCAGCAATTGGCTCCTGGAGTTCAATCCCACCAAGTGCAAAGTCATGAAGATTGGGGAAGGGCAAAGAAGACTGCAGACGGAGTACAGTCTAGGGGGCCAGAGACTACAACCTCACTCAAGGAAAAAGATCTTGGGGTGAGTATAACACCAGGCACATCTCCTGAAGCGCACATCAACCGAATAACTGCTGCAGCATATGGGCGCCTAGCAAACCTCAGAACAGCATTCCGACATCTTAATAAGGAATCGTTCAGGACCCTGTACACCGTGTACGTTAGGCCCATATTGGAGTATGCGGCACCAGTTTGGAACCCACACCTAGCCAAACACGTAAAGAAACTAGAGAAAGTGCAAAGGTTTGCAACAAGACTAGTCCCAGAGCTAAGAGGTATGTCCTACGAGGAGAGGTTAAGGGAAATCAACCTGACGACACTGGAGGACAGGAGATATAGGGGGGACATGATAACGACATACAAAATACTGAGAGGAATTGACAAGGTGGACAAAGACAGGATGTTCCAGAGATTGGACACAGTAACAAGGGGACACAGTTGGAAGCTGAAGACACAGATGAATCACAGGGATGTTAGGAAGTATTTCTTCAGCCACAGAGTAGTCAGTAAGTGGAATAGATTGGGAAGCGATGTAGTGGAGGCAGGATCCATACATAGCTTTAAGCAGAGGTATGATAAAGCTCACGGTTCAGGGAGAGTGACCTAGTAGCGATCAGTGAAGAGGCGGGGCCAGGAGCTCGGACTCGACCCCAGCAACCTCAACTAGGTGAGTACAACTAGGTGAGTACACACACACACACACACACACACACACACAAATCTTCCTGCTTGGATATTCCAAGGTCCCTTTAAACTCCTTTACCCTTCCCCTCTTCTCTCCTTCCCTCCCTCCCTCCTTCCCTCCCTCCCTCCCTCCCTTGCATCCTCCCTCCCTCCCTCCCCCCCCCTCCCTCCCTCCCTCCCTCCCTCCCCCCCCTCCCTCCCTCCCTCCTGAATTTTGTGGACACACAAATACGGAGAATAAGTCAAGACTTTTATTAAATTGTAACAAAGCTCTACTTGTTTTACATGCTTGATTCTTTCTTACACACCTGCCACAGTTTCTTACACACCTGTCACAGTTTCTTACACACCTGCCACAGTTTCTTACACACCTGCCACAGTTTCTTACACACCTGTCACAGTTTCTTACACACCTGTCACAGTTTCTTACACACCTGTCACAGTTTCTTACACACCTGCCACAGTTTCTTACACACCTGTCACAGTTTCTTACACACCTGTCACAGTTTCTTACACACCTGTCACAGTTTCTTACACACCTGTCACAGTTTCTTACACACCTGCCACAGTTTCTTACACACCTGCCACAGTTTCTTACACACCTGCCACAGTTTCTTACACACCTGTCACAGTTTCTTACACACCTGTCACAGTTTCTTACACACCTGTCACAGTTTCTTACACACCTGCCACAGTTTCTTACACACCTGTCACAGTTTCTTACACACCTGCCACAGTTTCTTACACACCTGTCACAGTTTCTTACACACCTGCCACAGTTTCTTACACACCTGCCACAGTTTCTTACACACCTGCCACAGTTTCTTACACACCTGTCACAGTTTCTTACACACCTGTCACAGTTTCTTACACACCTGTCACAGTTTCTTACACACCTGTCACAGTTTCTTACACACCTGTCACAGTGTCTTACACACCTGTCACAGTTTCTTACACACCTGCCACAGTTTCTTACACACCTGCCACAGTTTATTACACACCTGCCACAGTTTCTTACACACCTGCCACAGTTTCTTACACACCTGCCACAGTTTCTTACACACCTGTCACAGTTTCTTACACACCTGCCACAGTTTCTTACACACCTGTCACAGTTTCTTACACACCTGTCACAGTTTCTTACACACCTGTCACAGATTCTTACACACCTGCCACAGTTTCTTACACACCTGTCACAGTTTCTTACACACCTGCCACAGTTTCTTACACACCTGCCACAGTTTCTTACACACCTGCCACAGTTTCTTACACACCTGTCACAGTTTCTTACACACCTGCCACAGTTTCTTACACACCTGCCACAGTTTCTTACAGACCTGTCACAGTTTCTTACACACCTGTCACAGTTTCTTACACACCTGCCATAGTTTCTTACACGCCTGTCACAGTTTCTTACACACCTGTCACAGTTTCTTACACACCTGCCACAGTTTCTTACACACCTGTCACAGTTTCTTACACACCTGCCACAGTTTCTTACGCACCTGTCACAGTTTCTTACACACCTGTCACAGTTTCTTACACACCTGTCACAGTTTCTTACACACCTGCCACAGTTTCTTACACACCTGCCACAGTTTCTTACACACCTATCACAGTTTCTTACGCACCTGCCACAGTTTTTTACACACCTGCCACAGTTTCTTACACACTTGCCACAGTTTCTTACACACTTGCCACAGTTTCTTACACACCTGCCACAGTTTCTTACACACTTGCCACAGTTTCTTACACACCTGTCACAGTTTCTTACACACCTGTCACAGTTTCTTACACACCTGCCACAGTTTCTTACACACCTGTCACAGTTTCTTACACACCTGTCACAGTTTCTTACACACCTGTCACAGTTTCTTACACACCTGCCACAGTTTCTTACACACCTGCCACAGTTTCTTACACACCTGTCACAGTTTCTTACACACCTGCCACAGTTTCTTACACACCCGTCACAGTTTCTTACACACCTGTCACAGTTTCTTACACACCTGCCAGTTTCTTACACACCTGCCACAGTTTCTTACACACCTGCCACAGTTTCTTACACACCTGCCACAGTTTCTTACACACCTGCCACAGTTTCTTACACACCTGCCACAGTTTCTTACACACCTGCCACAGTTTCTTACACACCTGCCACAGTTTCTTACACACCTGCCACAGTTTCTTACACACCTGCCACAGTTTATTACACACCTGTCACAGTTTCTTACACACCTGTCACAGTTTCTTTCACACATGCCACAGTTTCTTACACACCTGTCACAGTTTCTTACACACCTGTCACAGTGTCTTACACACCTGTCACAGTTTCTTACACACCTATCCCAGTTTCTTACACACCTGCCACAGTTTCTTACACACCTGCCACAGTTTCTTACACACCTGTCACAGTTTCTTACACACCTATCCCAGTTTCTTACACACCTGCCACAGTTTCTTACACACCTGTCACAGTTTCTTACACACCTATCCCAGTTTCTTACACACCTGCCACAGTTTCTTACACACCTGCCACAGTTTCTTACACACCTGCCACAGTTTATTACACACCTGTCACAGTTTCTTACACACCTGCCACAATTTCTTACACACCTGTCACAGTTTCTTACACACCTGCCACAGTTTATTACACACCTGTCACAGTTTCTTACACACCTGCCACAGTTTCTTACACACCTGCCACAGTTTCTTACACACCTGTCACAGTTTCTTACACACCTGCCACAGTTTCTTACACACCTGCCACAGTTTCTTACACACCTATCCCAGTTTCTTACACACCTGCCACAGTTTCTTACACACCTGCCACAGTTTCTTACACACCTGTCACAGTTTCTTACACACCTGCCACAGTTTCTTACACACCTGTCACAGTTTCATACACACCTGCCACAGTTTCTTACACACCTATCCCAGTTTCTTACACACCTGCCACAGTTTCTTACACACCTGCCACAGTTTCTTACACACCTATCCCAGTTTCTTACACACCTGCCACAGTTTCTTACACACCTGCCACAGTTTCTTACACACTTGCCACAGTTTCTTACACACCTGCCACAGTTTCTTACACACCTGCCACAGTTTCTTACACACCTGCCACAGTTTATTACACACCTGCCACAGTTTCTTACACACCTGTCACAGTTTCTTACACACCTGCCACAGTTTCTTACACACCTGCCACAGTTTATTACACACCTGCCACAGTTTCTTACACACCTGCCACAGTTTCTTACACACCTGCCACAGTTTCTTACACACCTGCCACAGTTTCTTACACACCTATCCCAGTTTCTTACACACCTGCCACAGTTTCTTACACACCTGCCACAGTTTCTTACACACCTGCCACAGTTTCTTACACACCTGCCACAGTTTCTTACACACCTGCCACAGTTTCTTACACACCTGCCACAGTTTCTTACACACCTGCCACAGTTTCTTACACACCTGTCACAGTTTCTTACACACCTGCCACAGTTTCTTACACACCTGCCACAGTTTCTTACACACCTGCCACAGTTTCTTACACACCTGCCACAGTTTCTTACACACCTGTCATAATTACGTTTTCTAACCGTGTCTTATTTTTAGCTCGGTTACACTATATTTACTAAAAAATTCTCCACGCCGGAGTAATTAAAATTCGTCTCAGACAAACAAAGAATAAACACTGAATTTCTTTGCTCAGTATGCAAAAATGTAGTTTAGGTGTAATAAAATATTGTTAAGCACAAGACAAAGCCACTAACATATATGTTAATTGTGTTGTGTGACCTGGAAAGAAGATTTAGTTAACGTCGCTCTGGAGGTTTGTTGTGTAAAATTAGTTATGTATAATACAATTATTATACATAGTAAGATATATTATTGTAACCACGAATGAGTGTTATTGATCAATAACAACACTGCACTAGGCAAGGACTCGAACCCATGTTGTACTGGCCCGTCTCATGGTGAGGTAGAACCACATGATGCCTTAACCCACACAACCACCCAATCCTACAAAGATGGTGAAGCCAGCAGACCTGGCTGTTTTACCGCCATCCGAGGATATTCGGTGTTGTGGGAGCATCTAGGCTATTCCTAGCTCACCATGAGACGGGCCAGTACAACATGGGTTCCAGTCCTTGGCTAGTGCAGTGTTGTTATAGTAAAAGTTACCTGGTCTTCGATGGATGTCAGTCGCATTAATAATGTCCATGAAGGATGTTACAGCGCTAAGATTTGTATCTTTGTCTATGCCAGACAGGAGAACGAGAAAGATAATGAGAGGTTACAGCGCTAAGATTTGTATCTTTGTCTATGCCAGACAGGAGAACGAGAAAGATAATGAGAGGTTACAGCGCTAAGATTTGTATCTTTGTCTATGCCAGACAGGAGAACGAGAAAGATAATGAGAGGAAGCATTGTGCCTTGGGAAACAGAGGGTTTTTACCGTGGTGGGAGGGTGACGAGGCTATCTGATAAGCCTACCAATACCTTGGGAATGAAGTGGCAAAACCAGTGGACGGAGGGAGGGAAAGGGGGTAGGAGAGGGAACAGGATGGATGAGAGGAGGGGAACTGGGTGAAGGGGTAGGCGAGGTAAGAACAATGAAGGAGAGCTTTGTGAGGGTATGTCAATACTTCCAGGAGACATGCCCACCTTAGCGGCAGTCATGAAGGTCATGCGTATCTCTTCAAAGAATCAGCTTATGTAAGATGGCAGAAATATGCTGGAGAGGGAAGTGAAGAAAGAGGGAGGCGTCATGCACAGACAGTGAAGGAGGGACGGGAGGGAAGGACGGGAGACACCATGCAGAAACGGTGAAGGAGGGACGGGAGACGTCATACAGAGACAGTGAAGGAGGGATGGGAGGGAGGGACGGGAGACGTCATGCAGAGACAGTGAAGGACGGACGGGACATGTGTAAGATGAGACACAAAGTGTTTTTATATTTGTGAAACTAGCAAAGGTAGGGAACGGGAAGCACTATGCACAGTGGCGGGGAGGAAGGTACCAAGCAAGCAAACAAGCAAGCAAACAAGCAAGCAAACAAGCAGAGACAACAATGTACAGTGGTGGGAAGGAAGGTAGCAAGCAGGGACGACAATATACAGTGGTGGGGAGGAAGGTAGCAAGCAGAGACAGCAATATACAGTGGTGGGGAGGAAGGTAGCAAGCAGGGACGACAATATACAGTGGTGGCGAGGAAGGTAGCAAACATAGACAGCAATATACAGTGGTGGGGAGGAAGGTAGCAAGCAGAGACAGCAATATACAGTGGTGGGGAGGAAGGTAGCAAGCAGGGACGACAATATACAGTGGTGGGGAGGAAGGTAGCAAGCAGAGACAGCAATATACAGTGGTGGGGAGGAAGGTAGCAAGCAGGGACGACAATATACAGTGGTGGCGAGGAAGGTAGCAAACATAGACAGCAATATACAGTGGTGGGGAGGAAGGTAGCAAGCAGAGACAGCAATATACAGTGGTGGGGAGGAAGGTAGCAAGCAGAGACAGCAATATACAGTTGTGGGGAGGAAGGTAGCAAGCAGAGACAATATACAGTTGTGGGGAGGAAGGTAGCAAGCAGAGACAATATACAGTTGTGGGGAGGAAGGTAGCAAGCAGAGACAACAATATACAGTTGTGGGGAGGAAGGTAGCAAGCAGAGACAACAATATACAGTTGTGGGGAGGAAGGTAGCAAGCAGAGACAACAATATACAGTTGTGGGGAGGAAGGTAGCAAGCAGAGACAACAATATACAGTTGTGGGGAGGAAGGTAGCAAGCAGAGACAACAATATACAGTTGTGGGGAGGAAGGTAGCAAGCAGAGACAACAATATACAGTTGTGGGGAGGAAGGTAGCAAGCAGAGACAACAATATACAGTTGTGGGGAGGAAGGTAGCAAGCAGAGACAACAATATACAGTTGTGGGGAGGAAGGTAGCAAGCAGAGACAACAATATACAGTTGTGGGGAGGAAGGTAGCAAGCAGAGACAGCAATATACAGTTGTGGGGAGGAAGGTAGCAAGCAGAGACAACAATACACAGTGGTGGGAAGGAAGGCACCAAGCAGGGAGCACAATGCACAACAGTGGGGAGACTATGGTAGGAAGAGATAGGGGAGAGGTCGTGTACAATATATCTACAGGAATAGTGAGAAGGACCTGGGTTGTAAGGTGGCTGTGTTGGGTCACCAGACACAGTAGGTGGATAGTGTTGTAGGTGGTAGTGTAGGTGGTCGTGTGAGTGGTGGTGTAGGTGGTTGGATGAGTGGTTGGGCACTTGCATGGGTGTACACTCATTTCCTGGATCGGTAGTTTAGCCTTCAATTGGCGTATTCTTGAAACCGCGAATATTCCCCATTTCCCCATTCAGCTCCACTCACTCGCTTACCTCGCCATGTAGCTCCTATCCTTTGCCTCTCATTTCAAGCAATCTGTAATGTCTAACCTTCATAGTATTTTGTACGTCGTTATTATGTCTCTCCTCATTCTCCTCATTCTGTTAGGTTCAACTTTTTGAGGTGATCTTGACAGCTGAACATATCAGTTCCAACACTGATTTAATTGAAAGTTTCTTGTCCTTCTTTAGTTTCTGAACAAATATTATATGTATAAGAGGAGGAGGAAGAGGAGGAGGAGGAGGAAGAGGAGGAGGAGGAGGAAGAGGAGGAGGAAGAGAAGAATAAGTCAGTTATGGGTAACACAGGTCAACAGCAAGAATACCTCGGGAATAAAACCTGTTATTCTTTGTTAATTTTGTGTCGCTGAGGACGGTAAAATTGATTAAAATTACAAATTGGCTTAAATTATGAAGATGTGGAAGTTGACAAGTTGTTGTTGTTGAACTGGGAAGGAAGGAAGGAAGGAAGGAAGGAAGGAAGGAAGGAAGGAGAGTAGGGAGGAAGGAAGGAAGGAAGGAAGGAAGGAAGGAAGAAAGGAGGGTAGGAAGGAAGGAAGGAAGGAAGGAAGGAAGGAGGGTAGGAAGGAAGGAAGGAAGGAAGGAAGGAAGGAAAGAGGGAAGGAAGGAAGGAAGGAAGGAAGGAAGGAAGGAAGGAAGGAAGGAAGGAGGGAGAGAAGGAAGGAAGGAAGGAAGGAAGGAAGGAAGGAAGGAAGGAAGGAAGGAAGGAAGGAAGGAAGGAAGATAAAGTACACAAGGAAAAATGTTCTTGATTCAAACCCACAATGCTTAATTGTTTTAAAAAGTAATAATATAGATATAATTGAGTGTAGTCAGTACTGGTGTTGTTATTATTGTCACTTTTGTTTACATCACAAAATAACTATAAAGTTAGGTTAATATTGTTCTCCGTAGAACACAATGTTTGAAAAGTTGTAGACTATTGTTATTAGTGGAACGTTTGTGAGTCATTGTTCATCCCGACATTGTTGTACCATGTGTACAATGTTGGTACACTTGTTATACACTACACTACACTACACAGTACACCACACTGCATACTACACACCACACAGTACACCACACTGCATACTACACACCACACAGTACACCACACTGCATACTACACACCACACAGTACACCACACTGCATACTACACACCACACAGTACACCACACTGCATACTACACACCACACAGTACACCACACTGCATACTACACACCACACAGTACACCACACTGCATACTACACACCACACAGTACACACCACACAGTACACCACACTGCATACTACACACCACACAGTACACACCACACAGTACACACCACACACTACACCACACTGCATACTACACACCACACAGTACACACCACACAGTACACACCACACACTACACCACACTGCATACTACACACCACACAGTACACACCACACAGTACACACCACACACTACACCACACTGCATACTACACACCACACAGTACACACCACACAGTACACACCACACAGTACACACCACACAGTACACACCACACAGTACACACCACACACTACACCACACTGCATACTACACACCACACAGTACACACCACACAGTACACACCACATACTACACATCACACAGTACACACCACACAGTACACACCACATACTACACACCACACAGTACACACCACACAGTACACACCACACAGTACACACCACACAGTACACACCACACAGTACACACCACACAGTACACACCACACAGTACACACCACACAGTACACACCACATACTACACATCACACAGTACACACCACACAGTACACACCACATACTACACACCACACAGTACACACCACACAGTACACACCACACAGTACACACCACACAGTACACACCACACAGTACACACCACACAGTACACACCACATACTACACATCACACGGTACACACCACACAGTACACACCACATACTACACACCACACAGTACACACCACACAGTACACACCACACAGTACACACCACACAGTACACACCACACAGTACACTACACCACACAGTACACACCACACAGTACACTACACACAGTACACACCACACAGTACACACCACACAGTACACTACACCACACAGTACACACCACACAGTACACTACACCGAACTTGCCGAACTTGCACACGTAAATCACTCACTACGAAAGCAAAAGACTTGGCAGACGATGCACCATCCCCCCAATGAAAAGCAGGGGTGTCACTAGCACGTTAAGAGACCATACAATAAGTGTCAGGGGCCCGAGACTGTTCAACTGCCTCCCAGCACACATAAGGGGGATTACCAACAGACCCCTGGCAGTCTTCAAGCTGGCACTGGACAAGCACCTAAAGTCGGTTCCTGACCAGCCGGGCTGTGGCTCGTACGTTGGTTTGCGTGCAGCCAGCAGTAACAGCCTGGTTGATCAGGCTCTGATCCACCAGGAGGCCTGGTAACAGACCGGGCCGCGGGGGCGTTGACCCCCGGAACTCTCTCCAGGTAAACTCCAGGTAAACACCACACAGTACACACCACACAGTACACTACACCACACGTTACATATTATGTCACTTGTTGATTCACGACATCGTAACAAGACGATTTTAAACAACTAACGGGAGGGGCAGGATTCAGACTTGCGTCAAGCCAGTCCTGAAACTAGCAATCCAGTGCGCCAACCTCTGGCTTTACCCACGAGTTCAAACCCTGCACCTTCCCCTGGGTTCTCTAAAATCGTGTCACTACGATGAGTCAGCAATAACAGCTTAGAATGGCCCTGAGCTAGAGCTCACCCCAACCATGCTGGTGTGAGCTTGGTGTTTAACACCCAGACTGGTGGTCACGACGGTGCCCTTGGCAATCTTCCCAGGGGGTAGAGAAACATACCTGGTGGGGTAATAGCAGGTATATAATACCTACACCTGTGTAACGAGACACACGTGCAGTTTTGGGATATAATATTGAGCCCTAGATAAGTTATTCGTGCGAAACGTGTTTTCAGTAATATATCTTAAGACACATGCACAACACTTGGCTATCTCTATTATGGAGATATTTCTCCCACCTGTGGTACAATAGAAAGAATAATACTGGACCAGTGTCAAGGTACTGGTCAAGCTGGATCAGTGTCAAGGTACTGGTCTAGCTGGATCAGTGTCAAGGTACTGGTCAAGCTGGATCAGTGTCAAGGTACTGGTCTAGCTGGATCAGTGTCAAGGTACTGGTCCAGCTGGATCAGTGTCAAGGTACTGGTCTAGCTGGACCAGTGTCAAGGTACTGGTCCAGCTGGATCAGTGTCAAGGTACTGGTCTAACTGGATCAGTGCCAAGGTACTGGTCTAGCTGGATCAGTGTCAAGGTACTGGTCAAGCTGGATCAGTGTCAAGGTACTGGTCTAACTGGACCAGTGCCAACGTACTGGTCTAGCTGGATCAGTGTCAAGATACTGGTCTAGCTGGATCAGTGTCAAGGTACTGGTCAAGCTGGATCAGTGTCAAGGTACTGGTCTAACTGGACCAGTGTCAAGGCACTGGTCCAGCTGGACCAAAGTCAAGGTACTGGTCTAGCTGGATCAGTGTCAATGTACTGGTCCAGCTGGACCAAAGTCAAGGTACTGGTCTAGCTGGACCAGTGTCAAGGTACTGGTCCAGGTAGTATCGTTCCCCTGAACCACAATACTTGCAGTTTCTACTCATTTCTGCAATATTCCTGACGATGTGTTGACTGTAACACGAAAGACCAAGAGCTATCATTCAACTCCTCCCGGTGGTTGTTTGGCATCCTGTATCTCTTGTTTGCTATTACCGCAAATATTTCGGGATTTCCAGAGAGGGACGGTCGTAGGGTACTGTCATGGTCGCTGCTGCTGCTGCTGCTGCTGCTGCCGCTGCTGCTGCTGCTGCTGCTGCTGCTGCTGCTGCTGCTGCTGCTGCCGCTGCTGCTGCTGCTGCTGCTGCTGCTGCTGCTGCTGCTGCTGCTGCTGCTGCTGCTGCTGCTGCTGCTGCTGCTGCTGCTGCTGCCGCTGCTGCCGCTGCTGCCGCTGCTGCCGCTGCTGCTGCTGCTGCTGCTGCTGCTGCTGCTGCTGCTGCTGCTGCTGCTGCTGCTGCTGCTGCTGCTGCTGCTGCTGCTGCTGCTGCCGCTTCTGCCGCTGCTGCCGCTGCTGCCGCTGCTGATGCTGCGGCATCCGGATGCCTCGTTATTACTATGTTAAAAATAACACGACGTTCGTCCCCGTATGAATGCTGGGGATTCCCGAGTCAGGTGTTCGGCTCCTCGCACATTACCGTGTTAATACTGAAGAGAGCAGCAAGCCGTATTTACTTATATACTTCAGTCAAATATTATAATAATAATAATAATAATAATAATAATAATAATAATAATAATAATAATAATAATAATATTATTATTATTATTATTATTATTATTATTATTATTATTATTATTATTATTACTATTATTATTATTATTATTATTATTATTATTATTATGATCAAAGAGAACGCTAAACCAGTATGAGCAACACAGCAACGTCGTTAATAATAAAAAATATCATGGATTTTTTAAAAATAATAAAACTACATGTCAAAATCGAAAGGATAAAACCAGAATATATTATGTTGTTACCAGACTAAAGTGATCCTCGACACCAGCCATTCAAGGTAGACTGTTGTAAACTGTTGTTGACTACTGCGACGGTAACGTTGTCGAGGGTAGACTGTGTTACCTCTGTGGTTACCATCCACACACCAGTGATCCAAGGAACTGGAGTTCTTCCCTTCCCCTCCCTTCATTTCCCCTCCCTTCTTCTTCCTTCCCTTCCCCTCAGATCGAACCTTATCACATGAAATTACCTAGGCACTGCATGTCTCCCCTACGGTTTTAGAGGTTTTTCCAGTGTTGATGTGATAGTCCTGCCTCCCCTGCATCACTTGTGTGTGTGTGTGTGTGTTGGAAATTCACACACACACACACACACACACGCACACGGGGCCAAGAGCTGTGACTCGACCCTTGCAACCACAAATAGGTGAGTACACACACACACACACACACACACACACACACACACACACACACCTGGACACCTGGTCCAGCAACTGGCCTCTCGAATTAACCCTGCCAAGTGCAAAGCCATGAAGATCGGAGAAGAACAAAGAAGACCGCAGACGGAGTATAGGCTAGGTGGCCAAAGACTGCAAACCTCACTCAAGGAGAAAGATCTTGGGGTGAGTATAACACCGAGCATGTCTCCGGAAGCACACATCAACCAAATAACTGATGCAGCATATGGGCGCCTGGCAAACCTGAGAACAACATTTCGATACCTTAGTAAGGAATCGTTCAAGACACTGTACACTGTGCATGTTAGGCCCATAATGGAGTATGCAGCACCTGTTTGGAACCCACACTTGATCCAGCACGTCAAGAAATTAGAGAAAGTGCAAAGGTTTGTAACAAGGTTAGTTCCAGAGATAAGGGGAATGTCCTATGAGGAAAGGTTAAAGGAAATCGGCCTGACGACACTGAAGGACAGGAGGGTCAGGGAAGACATGATAACAACATACAAAATACTGCGTGAATAGACAAGGTGGACAGAGACAGGATGTTCCAGAGAGGGGACACAGAAACAAGGGGTTACAATTTGAAGTTGAAGACCCAGATGAGTCAAAGGGATGTTAGGAAGTATTTCTTCAGTCATAGAGTAGTCAGGAAGTGGAATAGTCTAGCAAGTGAGGTAGTGGAGGCAGGAACCATACTTAGCTTTAAGATGAGGTATGATAAAGCTCATGGAGCAGGGAGAGAGAGGACAAAGTAGCACTCGGTGAAGAGGCGGGGCCAGGAGCTGAGTCTCGACCCCTGCAACCTCAATTATGTGAGTACACAAATAAGAATCAGGGATAACAATTAACAGTTATTTCCATACAAGTGGCATCAGACTCCACACGGAGCTTCACAAATCGGTACGGCCAGTCTATTTCACCTCGGTTGATGGAGAATTAAGAGGCAGAACCAAGAGCTAGAGCTCTCTCCTTCTAAGTCAACGAGGTAACTGCAAAGAGAGACACAAGTGTGTCAGTATAAAGAGGTAGCAACATTAGCAGGATGTGAAGCAATAGTGTCAACATGTCTGTAAGCGGATCTTACTGAAGACACCAGCTGAGGACACCTGATAAATGTAGGAGAAGGAGAAGATGGAGGAAAAGAAGGAGGAGGAGGAGGAAGATGAGGGGAAGGGCTAAGAGGAAGGAAGAGAAAAAAGGAAAAAAATAATAATTCGAGCAACTAGAGTTGTGAGGAGAATAGATAAGTGAATCGAGGTGACCTTGGTAGTCCCAGGCTAACTCACTACCTTCCTTCCTCCCTGGCTCCCTCACTACCTCCCTGGCTCCCTGGCTCCCTGGCTCCCTGGGTCCCTGGCTCCCTGGCTCCCTTATTACCTTCCTTCCTCCCTGGCTCCCTCCCTGGCTCCCTCCCTGGCTCCCTGGCTCCCTGGCTCCCTGGCTCCCTGGCTCCCTGGCTCCCTAGCTCCCTGGCTCCCTGGCTCCCTGGCTCCCTGGCTCCCTTATTACCTTCCTTCCTCCCTGGCTCCCCGGCTCCCTGGCTCCCTGGCTCCCTGGCTCCCTGGCTCCCTGGCTCCCTGGCTCCCTTACTACCTTCCTTCCTCCCTGGCTCCCTCACTACCTCCCTGGCTCCCTGGCTCCCTTATTACCTTCCTTCCTCCCTGGCTCCCTGGCTCCCTGGCTCCCTGGCTCCCTTATTACCTTCCTTCCTCCCTGGCTCCCCGGCTCCCTGGCTCCCTGGCTCCCTTGCTACCTTCCTTCCTCCCTGGCTCCCTCCCTGGCTCCCTCCCTGGCTCCCTCCCTGGCTACCTTCCTTCCTCCCTGGCTTCCTCCCTGGCTCCCTGGCTCCCTTACTACCTTCCTTCTTCCCTGGCTCCCTCCCTGGCTCCCTGGCTCCCTCCCTGGCTACCTCCCTGGCTCCCTTACTACCTTCCTTGCTCCCTGGCTCCCTCCCTGGCTCCCTCCCTGGCTCCCTGGCTCCCTCCCTGGCTCCCTGGCTCCCTTACTACCTTCCTTCCTCCCTGGCTCCCTCCCTGGCTCCCTGGCTCCCTCCCTGGCTCCCTGGCTCCCTCCCTGGCTCCCTGGCTCCCTCCCTGGCTCCCTGGCTCCCTGGCTCCCTCCCTGGCTCCCTCCCTGGCTCCCTCCCTGGCTCCCTCTCTGGCTCCCTCCATGGCTCCCTTACTACCTTCCTTCCTCCCTGGCTCCCTGGCTCCCTCCCTGGCTCCGGCTCTCCCACTGCCTACCTCCTCCCGTGGCCCCTCACCCTGGCACCCTCCTTGGCCTCACCCCTACCTCCCTGGCTTCTCCCCACCTCACCCTGGCCTCCATGGCTTCCCTCACCTATCTCCTGGCTCCCTCACTCCCTACCTCCCTTGGCTCCCTACCTATCCCTCCCCTGGCTCCCTCTACTCACCTCCTGGCCTCCCTCCTCTCCCCATGGCTCCCTGGCACTACCTCCCCTGGCTCCCTCACCTGGCACCTCCCTGGCTCCCCTGCCCCACTCCACCTCCCTCCCTGGCTCCCCACTCCATCTCCCTGGCTCCCTCCACCTCCCTGGTTCCTGGCTCCTCCCCTACCTCCCTGGCCTCCCTGGCTCCCTACTACCTCCCCTGGCTCCCTCCTCTACTACCTCCCTGGCCTCCACTCACCTCCTGCCCTTACTCCCCTCACCCTATCTCCCTGGCTCCTCGGCTACCTCCCTGGCAACTCCTCTTTACCTATCTCCCCCTGGCCCTCCCCTCACTACCCCTCTCTGGCTCCTCACTCACCTCCTCCCTGGCCCTGGCTCCCCCACTACCTCCCTGGTCCCTCACTCACCTCCATGGCTCCTTCACTACCTCCTGGCCCTTCTACACTCATCTCCCTGGCTCTCACTACCTCTGGCTCCTCATCCACCTCCTTGGCTCTCACTCACCTCCCCTGGCTCCTCCCTACTACTCCCTGCTCCCCTCACTCTACCTTCCTGGCTCCCCTCCACTACCTCCCCGGCTCCCCACTCCTTCCTGGCTCCCTCACTACCTCGCTGGCTCCCCATCTCACACCTCCCTGGCTCCCCACACATCTCCCTGGCTCCCCTCACTATCCTCCCTGGCTCCTCCACTGTCCTTCCACCTAACTCAGGCCCCTCCTCACTCACCTCCTGGCTCCCTCACCTCCCAGGCCCTCCTACCTCCCTGGCTCCCCCTCACCACTCCCTGGCCCTCCTCACCTCCCTGGCCTCCTGGCCTCACCTACCTCCTCCCCTGGGTCCTCTACTATCTCTCTGGCTCCCTCACTACCTTCCATGGCCCTCCACTACCTCCCTGGCCCCTCACCTACCTTCCCTGGCTCCAGCACTACCTCCCTCCCCTGGCTCCCTCACTACCTCCCTGGCTCCTCACTCACCTCACTGGCTCCTCCCCCACCATCTCCTGGCTCCCTCACTACCTGGCCTCCCTCCCCACATCTCCTGGCCCTGGCCCCTCACTACCTCCCTGGCTCCCCTACTTCCCTCCCTGGCCCCTCCCCCACTACCTCCCCTCCGGCTCCCCCACTTCCTCCCTCCCTGGCTCCCCCCACTACCTGGCCCTCCTCCCACTCACCTCCCTGGCTCCCTCACTATCTCCCTGGCTCCCTCACTATCTCCCTGGCTTCCTCACCTCCTCCCCTCCTGGCCCCTCACTACTCTGGCTCCTCACCCTACCTCCCCTCTACTACCTCCCTGGCTCCCTCACTACCTCCTCCATGGCTCCCT
>NC_091302.1:53245683-53280683 GCF_038502225.1 Cherax quadricarinatus | reverse complement strand
AACACTGCTTGAAGAACTCTGCGTGAGAACACTGCTTGAAGAACTCTGCGTGAGAACACTGCTTGAAGAACTCTGCGTGAGAACACTGCTTGAAGAACTCTGCTTGAGAACACTGCTTGAAGAACTCTGCGTGAGAACACTGCTTGAAGAACTCTGCGTGAGAACACTGCTTGAAGAACTCTGCGTGAGAACACTGCTTGAAGAACTCTGCGTGAGAACACTGCTTGAAGAACTCTGCGTGAGAACACTGCTTGAAGAACTCTGCGTGAGAACACTGCTTGAAGAACTCTGCGTGAGAACACCTGCTTGAAGAACTCTGCGTGAGAACACTGCTTGAAGAACTCTGCATGAGAACACTGCTTGAAGAACTCTGCGTGAGAACACTGCTTGAAGAACTCTGCATGAGAACACTGCTTGAAGAACTCTGCGTGAGAACACTGCTTGAAGAACTCTGCGTGAGAACACCTGCTTGAAGAACTCTGCGAGAGAACACCTGCTTGAACTCTGCGTGAGAACACCTGCTTGAAGAACTCTGCGTGAGAACACTGCTTGAAGAACTCTGCGTGAGAACACTGCTTGAACTCTGCGAGAGAACACCTGCTTGAAGAACTCTGCGAGAGAACACCTGCTTGAAGAACTCTGCGAGAAAACACCTGCTTGAGGAACTCTGCGTTAGAACACCTTCTTGAAGAACACTATGATAGAACACTTGCATCCCAATAGTCCATCAACCATCCCAATAGTCTACCAACCATCACAATAGTCTACCAACCATCCCAATAGTCTACCAACCATCCCAATAGTCCATCAACCATCCCAATAGTCTACCAACCATCCCAATAGTCTACCAACCATCCCAATAGTCTACCAACCATCCCAATAGTCTACCAACCATCACAATAGTCTACCAACCATCCCAAAGACCTAAGTTATTTCTGACACTCATTATTGGCTCCGACTTGTTATAAATTCGTGATTGCTTCAGATCCGTTTTTCTAGCTGAGAATTACTAGTATATCTTGTATCCTGTTAGGTATAAAGAAGAGTATGACGCAGGGGCATATTAATATGCTCTGGGTAGGACATAATCTGGAGTCTATCTGTATGCTGAGGGGTTGATGTAAGGTATTATGGGGTATATATGCACGCTCCTGCAGGGACGATATACCAATCTGTTATCATATAACAGAGGCAGCTCAGTATACCAGTCTAACATGATATGACAGAGGCAGTCCAGTATACCAACCTAACATGATATAACAGAGGCAGTCCAGTATACCAACCTAACATGCTATAACAGAGGCAGTCCAGTATACCAACCTAACATGCTATAACAGAGGCAGTCCAGTATACCAACGTAACATGATATAACAGAGGCAGTCCAGTATACCAACCTAACATGATATAACAGAGGCAGTCCAGAACACCAGCCTAGCATGATATAACAGAGGCAGTCCAGTATACCAACGTAACATGATATAACAGAGGCAGTCCAGTATACTAACCTAACATGATATAACAGAGGCAGTCCAGTATACCAACCTAACATGATATAACAGAGGCAGTTCAGTATACCAACCTAACCAGAGGCAGTTCAGTATACTAACCTAGCATGATATAACAGAGGCAGTCCAGTATACCAACCTAACATGATATAACAGAGGCAGTCCAGTATACCAACCTAACATGATATAACAGAGGCAGTTCAGTATACTAACCTAGCATGATATAACAGAGGCAGTCCAGTATACCAACCTAACATGATATAACAGAGGCAATCCAGTATACCAACCTAACATGATATAACAGAGGCAGTCCAGTATACCAACCTAACATGATATAACAGAGGCAGTTCAGTATACCAACCTAACATGATATAACAGAGGCAGTTCAGTATACTAACCTAGCATGATATAACAGAGGCAGTCCAGTATACCAACCTAACATGATATAACAGAGGCAGTCCAGTATACCAACCTAACATGATATAACAGAGGCAGTCCAGTATACCAACCTAACATGATATAACAGAGGCAGTCCAGTATACCAACCTAACATGATATAACAGAGGCAGTCCCGTACACCAACCTAACATGATATAACAGAGGCAGTCCAGTATACCAACCTAGCATGATATAACAGAGGCTCTTCTGTTCAGCCTTAACTTATGTACGTCGTGAATTTAACGTTGTTGGTCATTCATGGGTGAGCCGGTAGAGCTGTGTTGTGGTCTGGTGTTGTGTGTTACTGGTGGTGACGGGTGGCAGTGTTGCTAGTTCCGGGTTGTGGGTAGCTTGAATGCCCACTACCCCTGTCATGCCCCGGCTACCCTCACACACACACACACACATTATTTAAATCCAAATTCATCATCATTATTAATGCGTTAAATCCGCAGGGGTCATGTAGACCCTCTTAAGATGGGAGGAAATCCATTAACACCACACAGATACCAACGTATCTATAGAGAAGCAAAACAACCACGGGGGGGGGGTGAATAATAGCTCTAGGCCTTTTGTGATGCAATCAGCACATCACGGCAGTGGGCCTCCAGCAGCAACAGCCTGGTTGACCAGGCAAGCACTAGACGAGCCTGGCCCATGGCCAGGCTCCGAGAGTAGTGAAACTCTCGAAACTCTTCGAAGGTATATCAAAGGTATATCTGGAGCTTGCAGTGTTGCAGAAATGAGTAGGAGCTTCAGGTAGATCCGTTCAAGGGAACGACTCCATAATAGCACTCCCTAATTTCCCCCGGGAATCCCTAATAACAACTGGAAGTGAGAATAACCTGATAACACACAATATATATATATATATATATATACATATATATATATATATATATATATATATATATATATATATATATATATATAATATTTTTTTTTATTATCACACTGGCTGATTCCCACCAAGGCAGGGTGGCCCGAAAAAGAAAAACTTTCACTATCATTCACTCCATCACTGTCTTGCCAGAAGGGTGCTTTACACTATAGTTTTTAAACTGCAACATTAACACCCCTCCTTCAGAGTGCAGGCACTGTACTTCCCATCTCCAGGACTCAAGTCCGGCCTGCCGGTTTCCCTGAACCCCTTCATAAATGTTACTTTGCTCGCACTCTAACAGCACATCAAGTATTAAAAATCATTTGTCTCCATTCACTCCTATCAAACACGCTCACGCATGCCTGCTGGAAGTCCAAGCCCCTCGCACACAAAACCTCCTTTACCCCCTCCCTCCAACCTTTCCTAGGCCGACCCCTAATCCGCCTTCCTTCCACTACATACTGATACACTCTTGAAGTCACTCTATTTCGCTCCATTCTCTCTACATGTCCGAACCACCTCAACAACCCTTCCTCAGCCCTCTGGACAACAGTTTTGGTAATCCCGCACCTCCTCCTAACTTCCAAACTACGAATTCTCTGCATTATATTCACACCACACATTGCCCTCAGACATGACATCTCCACTGCCTCCAGCCTTCTCCTCGCTGCAACATTCATCACCCATGCTTCACACCCATATAAGAGCGTTGGTAAAACTATACTCTCATACATTCCCTTCTTTGCCTCCAAGGACAAAGTTCTTTGTCTCCACAGACTCCTAAGTGCACCACTCACCTTTTTCCCCTCATCAATTCTATGATTCACCTCATCTTTCATAGACCCATCCGCTGACACGTCCACTCCCAAATATCTGAATACATTCACCTCCTCCATACTCTCTCCCTCCAATCTGATATCCAATCTTTCATCATCTAATCTTTTAGTTATCCTCATAACCTTACTCTTTCCTGTATTCACTTTTAATTTTCTTCTTTTGCACACCCTACCAAATTCATTCACCAATCTCTGCAACTTCTCTTCAGAATCTCCCAAGAGCACGGTGTCATCAGCAAAGAGCAACTGTGACAACTCCCACTTTATGTGTGATTCTTTATCTTTTAACTCCACGCCTCTTGCCAAGACCCTCGCATTTACTTCTCTTACAACCCCATCTATAAATATATTAAACAACCACGGTGACATCACACATCCTTGTCTAAGGCCTACTTTTACTGGGAAATAATTTCCCTCTTTCCTACATACTCTAACTTGAGCCTCATTATCCTCGTAAAAACTCTTCACTGCTTTCAGTAACCTACCTCCTACACCATACACCTGCAACATCTGCCACATTGCCTCCCTATCCACCCTGCCATACGCCTTTTCCAAATCCATAAATGCCACAAAGACCTCTTTAGCCTTATCTGCTGTATAGCCCTTGTGGCTTAGCGCTTCTTTTTGATTATAATAATAATTTAGCCTTATCTAAATACTGTTCACTTATATGTTTCACTGTAAACACCTGGTCCACACACCCCCTACCTTTCCTAAAGCCTCCTTGTTCGTCTGCTATCCTATTCTCCGTCTTACTCTTAATTCTTTCAGTAATAACTCTACCATACACTTTACCAGGTACACTCAACAGACTTATCCCCCTATAATTTTTGCACTCTCTTTTGTCCCCTTTGCCTTTATACAAA
Organism: Cherax quadricarinatus; assembly: GCF_038502225.1. Taxonomy (NCBI): domain Eukaryota; kingdom Metazoa; phylum Arthropoda; class Malacostraca; order Decapoda; family Parastacidae; genus Cherax; species Cherax quadricarinatus. Next base: position 53,276,155 of record NC_091302.1, on the reverse strand, counting down.
GGAACTATGCATGCTCTCTGCCAATCCCTAGGTACCTTACCTTCTTCCATACATTTATTAAATAAATGCACCAACCACTCCAAAACTATATCCCCACCTGCTTTTAACATTTCTATCTTTATCCCATCAATCCCGGCTGCCTTACCCCCTTTCATTTTACCTACTGCCTCACGAACTTCCCCCACACTCATAACTGGCTCTTCCTCACTCCTACAAGATGTTATTCCTCCTTGCCCTATACACGAAATCACAGCTTCCCTATCTTCATCAACATTTAGCAATTCCTCAAAATATTCCCTCCATCTTCCCAATACCTCTAATTCTCCATTTAACAACTCTCCTCTCCTATTTTTAACTGACAAATCTATTTGTTCTCTAGGCTTCCTTAACTTGTTAATCTCACTCCAAAACTGTGTTTGTGTATATATATATATATATATATATATATATATATATATATATATATATATATATATATATATATATATATATATATATATATATATATATATATATATATATATATATATATATATATATACAGACATATATACTGTGTAGTCGATAGGCTTTAAACCTCATTAACCAACTCTGATAACTGAGGGACTACTCAGTATACTTCAAGAATTATTAAGGTTAATTGTCTATAGAAAAAAATTGGAATCAATAATACAGATAATTTTAATTGAAAATAAATAGGCCGGAAAGTCTATGAAGCAACATTGGTCAAGTGACCTCTAGCAAGGTCACCAGCGGTACCTGAAAGGTCAACTCTTGTTGCAGAAGACAACACTCCGTCTATTCTAGGTTTAGTGATTACTAGAAGGAGGAACTTCTCGGTATAATTTGTTGAAACTCACTTCTATAAAAAATCCTGTTCTTCGTAACACATTTTTCTATTATATACTTTAGACTGCCTTTCGGTTGGTTCTAGACCATCGTCATGTTGTGAGTTGTTCAGCCGTGGTACAAAGACATTTAGTCTTCGTTCAGGTGTTACTGGTGATAACACAGTGTAAGGATGGCCTGGGCAAGGAACGAACAACAAGTAATGTCACATTTGATTACATGAAAGGAAGGCAGCTAATAATGAAGACTATATTTTTGTATAGAACACTATCTTCTCCCTCGACTTTGGCACTCAGAGGACTGGGTCCAGCACTAGTAAGTTTTTGGCAGCTGCTGCTGCCGTGGGCCACCTTGGTGCCATAGGCTGCTCTACGTTCAGTAATCCTAATTTTTCATCTCACTTGGTACCTATATAAACCCCCATGTGCCCTAGTATTGTCTGTAGTGGCTTGACAAAGCTCCAGGATAAAATGTCACAATAAAATGCCACATTAGTTGCATCTGTGTCCTTTTCCCTAACATACTCCACCTTCATCTGTCCTAGACACTCCTTGCCTCGCCCATCCATCGTGCCGCACCGCGGAACGGATCATCCTCTGACAGCGAGGCGTGTGAGGTGTTTCCACGACTCACACACAAACAACAACAACAACTATGACCGTAGCGTCGCTGTAATACCCCGGGAAAAACCAGCGTCCGCCTCTTCAGGTTTTCCTTTCTTTATAGCCAAGACTAACCAGTATTTGTTCTCACAAAGACAGTGAGAAAGGTAGGACATAAGAGTGACTCAACTTCTTTTAACTGCTTAGCTTTAGAATGACTCGATTTCATAGCGTTGAAGTTGGCAGGAATGGCTGGCTTGGTCCTGCTTAGTGTGATCCAGTAGGTCTACTGAGCGGCTTTAGAAGACATGTACATAAATTGTAAAGAAGCTTTTATTAGGACGATTAAGGCAAGACGTGATAAAGTTCTACACAGACCTAAACTTCGTCACAATAAAAGTTTATTCTGCAACCTGTGTCTTTGTCTTTATATTTGTCTATAACATGCCGTGTCATCTCGCAGAGTTTCTTTTTCTTATGTTCTTATAGAATAGAAGCCAGAGTTCCAGCAGAGTTTGAAAATTTATTTACTTCATGTTACAAGTCTCTAGCTTCCTTTGGTTTCAGTATAAATCAGTCTACCGTCATCAGATCCGGCACGGTACATTAGCAGGACCGGTCACCCGTCAGGACATGTCCTCCTTCAGGACCGGTCACCCGCCAGGACCGACCACCTTTCAAGACCTACCACCTCTCAGGGCCGGCCACCTCTCAGGGACCGACCACTCATCAGGACCAATCACCAGTCAGTAATAACCCCTATGAATCAACCACTTCCCAGGACCGGGTACCTCTCAGAACCGTCCACACCAACCATGCCTCAGTACTAAATCAGAGCTCAGTATTGATCATTAAAGTCAACTTATCTCCCCCTCTGAACATTTTATGAACGTCTAGCACCATATAAAGCTAAGACGTTATTTTTATATTATTACAAACGCCACGGAAATGCCACGATCAACGCAGATGAAGGTACACGACATCCGGAATACGCCTCGAGATGAATCATAAAGATAATTCTACTTACGTAATGGGCAGCATAAGAAAACTGGCTGGGAAATACACAGCTGGCAACCGGTGGTTCAGCTAGATGGACCAAGTTATATAAGGCTGGTAAGAGGATGCACTGAGCAGTTGACTTGTGCGTGTGTTGGAAGGTTGCAGCAACCTGGCCACAGTGAGTACTGTCATATACTACGACACTTTCTTCTGTCCGTCCTTGCTTCTGTTTTATTTATTGGGTTGAAAGCTTATCGACTACGCGAGAGTCATTAAGGCCGCATATCACTTGTACATCCCCCAGAGAAGGATACTTTAATTGCAAAATACAAAGTAAGGTGACGCACAACTCTTGTATGTAGACTGTTTGATCTTCTTTATGTCTTTGAAAATAAAGATGAGAGTTTGTAGTTAACAATATTATTTTCACAATTTCTTCGTTCAGTCTTATAAAAGTTACAAAATTAATGAAGCTGCAACTCGTGTTGAATCTGGAACCTCTACTTAACTAATGTAGTCACAGTTTTTTTTTTTTGTGAGAGTTATTGTGGATGTTTTTTTTCGTTAGTAAAGAACACAGTGTCTCCTGACACCAGTCTTAGATGATGACCTGTACAGTGTTCCCTGACACTAGTCTTAGATGATGTCCTGTTCAGTGTCCCCTGACACCAGTCTTAGATGATGTCCTGTTCAGTGTCTCCTGACACCAGTCCTAGATGATGACCTGTTCAGTGTCCCCTGACACCAGTCTTAGATGATGACCTGTTCAGTGTCCCCTGACACCAGTCTTAGATGATGACCTGTTCAGTGTCCCCTGACACCAGTCTTAGATGATGACCTGTTCAGTGTCTCCTGACACCAGTCTTAGATGATGACCTGTACAGTGTCCCCTGACAACAGTCCTTGATGATGACCTGTTCAGTGTCTCCTGACACCAGTCTTAGATGATGACCTGTTCAGTGTCCCCTGACACCAGTCTTAGATGATGACCTGTTCAGTGTCCCCTAACACCAGTCTTAGATGATGACCTGTTCAGTGTCCACTAACACCAGTCCTAGATGATGACCTGTGCAGTGTTCGCTGACACCAGTCTCAGACGTGTAAACATCCTCTGGTCCACCACAGATAAAGTTCTACACACCATTAAACACAAAGGATCACTCTACAGTAGATGCCTAGGATGGCTGCAGACACTGAATTTAAAAGAGTTAGGAACTAAGAGGAGCATCTACGTAACAATGAAGATTTGTAGTGTTTATTGTGTTCTCTATATTGACTGTCCACATAAACTGAACACTAGAAGGAAAACTGAATTCGGACTATTGGCTTTTTGAGAATGTATTTATATGTATTGTAAACCATAGCAGAGGGAGATATTTGAAAAATAAAACCCCTACCCCCCTTCAATAAAATCTGGCCACCCATGAACATTATTATTGCTATTATTAAGACACGTGTGCAACACTTGGGTGTCTTGATTATGTGAACGTTTCGCCCGCGCAATATGCCTTCCTCAGTCGAACACAGACGAAAATCTTGAGACAGTAGAGAGATAAAGATACCCAAATGTTTCACGTGCATCTTATTCTTCAACTTGATGGCATCAGTTGCATGTTACTGGCCATCCGTCTTGCAGACATTTAAATAATGAAGAAAGTGTTGATGGTACCTAAGGTCACGTCATCTGTGTTGTGTCAAGAAATAAAAACATACATGCCTTCTAACAGGTTAATGAAAGAATATAAACAATTGCTTGCTTTTAATATCTCGAATCACACAAGCAAAATGGAAAATAAGTAGTTATGGAGTTACGAAGCACTAACCAGGTTTATATAAGAAATGGGAGTGTGGCTCCGACTCCTGGGATGTAGAACCCTTCACCTCGATGAAGGCTCCACCCCTGGAAAGAAAAACATCCCCGGGGGACACCTGTAGGAGACTTCAACGAGGTGGTAGATACCAATCCATGACTCCTGGACCGGACATTGTAGGGTGAGTGAGAGAGATCAAACGACTACAGTAACGAAGGTCATGTACGTGTGAGTCAAGATCATGGTTGACACACCCACCATACTGTCATGGTCGACACATCCACCGTACTGTCATGGTTGACACACCCTCACTATACTGTCATGGTTGACACACCCTCGCCATACTGTCATGTAGACACACCCTCACCATACTGTCATGGTTGATACACCCTCACCATACTGTCATGGTTGACACATCCACCATACTGTCATGGTTGACACACCCTCACCATACTGTCATGGTTGAGACATCCACCATACTGTCATGGTTGACACACCCACCACACTGTCATGGTTGACACACCCACCATACTGTCATGGTTGACACACCCACCATACTCTCACGGTTGACACACCCTCACCATTCTGTCATGGTTGATACACCCTCACCATTCTGTCATGGTTGACACACCCACCGTACTGTCATGGTTGACACACCCACCATACTGTCATGGTTAACACTCCCTCACCATACTGTCATGGTTGACACACCCTCACCATACTGTCATGGTTGACACACCCACCATACTGTCATGGTTGACACATCCATCATACTGTCATGGTTGACACACCCTCACCATACTGTCATGATTGACACATTCACTATACTGTAATGGTTGACACACCCTCACCATACTGTCATGGTTGACACACCCACCATACTGCCATGGTTGACACACCCTCACCATACTGTCATGGTTGACACATCCACCATACTGTCATGGTTGACATACCCTCACCATACTGTTATGGTTGACACATCCACCATACTATCATGGTTGACACACCCTCACCATACTGTCATGGTAGACACATCCACCATACTGTCATGGTTGACACACCCACCATACTGTCATGGTTGACACACCCTCACCATACTGTCATGGTTGACACACCCTCACAATACTGTCATGGTTGACACACCCTCACTATACTGTCATGGTTGACACACCCTCACCATACTGTCATGGTTGACACACCCTCACTATACTGTCATGTTGACACACCCTCACCATACTGTCATGGTTGATACACCCTCACCATACTGTCATGGTTGACACATCCACCATACTGTCATGGTTGACACACCCTCACCATACTGTCATGGTTGACACATCCACCATACTGTCATGGTTGACACACCCACCATACTGTCATGGTTGACACACCCAACTTACTTTCATGGTTGACACACACTCCCCATACTGTCATGGTTGACACATCCACCATACTGTCATGGTTGACACACCCACCATACTGTCATGGTTGACACACCCTCCATACTGTCATGGTTGACACACCCACCATACTGCCATGATTGACACACCCACCATACTGTCACGGTTGACACACCCTCACCATACTGTCATGGTTGACATACCCTCACCATACTGTCATGGTTAACACACCCATCATACTGTCATGGTTGACACACCCAACTTACTTTCATGGTTGACACACACTCCCCATACTGTCATGGATGACACATCCACCATGCTGTCATGGTTGACACACCCACCATACTGTCATGGTTGACACACCCTCCATACTGTCATGGTTGACACACCCACCATACTGCCATGATTGACACACCCACCATGCTGTCACGGTTGACACCCTCACCATACTGTCATGGTTGACACACCCTCACCATACTGTCATGGTTGACACACCCTCACCATACTGTCATGGTTAACACACCCATCATACTGTCATGGTTGACACACCCTCACCATACTGTCATGGTTGAGACATCCACCATACTGTCATGGTTGACACACCCAACTTACTTTCATGTTTGACACCCACCCACCATACTGTCATGGTTGACACACCCACCATACTGTCATGGTTGACACACCCTCCATACTGTCATGGTTGACACACCCACCATACTGCCATGATTGACACACCCACCATGCTGTCACGGTTGACACCCTCACCATACTGTCATGGTTGACACACCCTCACCATACTGTCATGGTTGACACACCCTCACCATACTGTCATGGTTAACACACCCATCATACTGTCATGGTTGACACACCCTCACCATACTGTCATGGTTGAGACATCCACCATACTGTCATGGTTGACACACCCAACTTACTTTCATGTTTGACACCCACCCACCATACTGTCATGGTTGACACACCCACCATACTGTCATGGTTGACACACCCACCATACTGTCATGGTTGAGACATCCACCATACTGTCATGGTTGACACACCCTCACCATACTGTCATGGTTGACACATCCACCATACTGTCATGGTTGAGACATCCACCATACTGTCATGGTTGACACACCCTCACCATACTGTCATGGTTGACACACCCTCACCATACTGTCATGGTTGACACACCCACCATACTGTCATGGTTGACACATCCACCATACTGTCATGGTTGACACACCCACCATACTGTCATGGTTGACACACCCACCATACTGTCATGGTTGACACACCCACCATACTGTCATGGTTGACACACCCACCATACTGTCATGGTTGACACACCCACCATACTGTCATGGTTGACACACCCACCATACTGTCATGGTTGACACACCCACCATACTGTCATGGTTGACACACCCTCCATACTGTCATGGTTGACACACCCACCATACTGCCATGATTGACACACCCACCATACTGTCACGGTTGACACACCCTCACCATACTGTCATGGTTGACACACCCACCATACTGTCATGGTTGACACACCCACCATACTGTCATGGTTGACACACCCACCATACTGTCATGGTTGTAAGCTATCTCCTGGCTCCCACTGGAAGGGTTCAAGGATGAGACTTGAAGCAGGTTTCCCGTGGAAGTTACAAGCATGAGGCTTCATGGTGTTGATGTGAAGCATGAGGCTTCATGGTGTTGATGTGAAGCATGAGGCTTCATGGTGTTGATGTGAAGCATGAGGCTTCATGGTGTTGATGTGAAGCATGAGGCTTCATCAGGTGGATTGTGGAGGGTGGTGGCAGTATTAACAGTGATCTCACTCTGTCAACAATGCAAATTTATGGACGCCCACACACACACACACACACACACACACACACACACACACACACACACACACACACACACACACACACACACACACACACACACACATCTATTAATGTGATACTTCAATGCGTGGATTTAGGGAAACGAATCAACAATGATGGGTCGACTCCATATTCATGAGCTACAGTTGAATAGCATTTCGTATTCTCTTCCACCATAGAGGGGCAATGGATGAATTAATACGCAAGGAACAGATTAGAGTGACGGTACGAATGGACGTTTCAAGGTGGGAAAGGGTAACGAGTGGGTTACCTCAAGGATCACTGCCAGAGCCGTTGCTAATTTTATATTACGTAAATGACTTGCCGAACGAGACGTGTTGAGTGTGGCTGTGGTCGACCTGTGTGTGTTACCCGTCACAGGAACTACCTGCTAGAATTAACATTAAAGTACACACTGAGGGGCCTACAACCTTTCTACAACCATTAACACAAACACTGAGGGACCTACAACCTTTCTACAACCATTAACACAAACACTGAGGGACCTACAACCTTCCTACAACCATTAACACAAACACTGAGGGATCTACAACCTTTCTATAACCATTAACACAAACACTGAGGGACCTACAACCTTCCTACAACCATTAACACAAACACTGAGGGACCTACAACCTTTCTACAACCATTAACACAAACACTGAGGGACCTACAACCTTCCTACAACCATTAACACAAACACTGAGGGACCTACAACCTTCCTACAACCATTAACACAAACACTAAGGGACCTACAACCTTCCTACAACCATTAACACAAACACTGAGGGACCTACAACCTTTCTACAACCATTAACACAAACACTGAGGGACCTACAACCTTCCTACAACCATTAACACAAACACTGAGGGACCTACAACCTTTCTACAACCATTAACACAAACACTGAGGGACCTACAACCTTCCTACAACCATTAACACAAACACTGAGGGACCTACAACCTTCCTACAACCATTAACACAAACACTGAGGGACCTACAACCTTCCTACAACCATTAACACAAACACTGAGGGACCTACAACCTTCCTACAACCATTAACACAAACACTAAGGGACCTACAACCTTCCTACAACCATTAACACAAACACTGAGGGACCTACAACCTTCCTACAACCATTAACACAAACACTGAGGGACCTACAACCTTCCTACAACCATTAACACAAACACTGGGGGCCTACAACCTTTCTTCAACCATTAACACAAACAGCAGTAAGCCTACAACCATTAACATAAAAACTGACAAGCCTACATTTTGTGCAACCATTATTATAAACACTGACGATCGTAAAGTCTCTGTACAGCGCCAGTAGTCCAGCACTGTCAACCCTCCAAGATCTTGCACAAGCTCTGACGAGGCTACAGACAAAACAACACACAAACTCTCAGTTATCGTCGGCTGACAAGAAGTCTGAAGACCAGTTCTGAGTTATGTTGGGGTGAAGATTCTATGTAAAGGAGGAGGAAGAGGAGAAGGAAGAGAAGGATGAGGAAAAGGAGGAGGAGGAAAAGGGGAGAAGAAACAGGAAAAAAGAGGAGGAGGAGAAGGAAAGGGGAAGATGGAGAAGCAGGAGGAAGAAGCCTTGAATAAGATGCAAGAGGTGGATGAAAAAATGGATGAGAAAGGCAATATGGAAGAGAAGAAAATGGAAAATAAGGAGGAAAAGAAAGATGAACTAACTGGTAGGATGAAGAATGTGGGTTGAGCCTTGGTTTGAAAATAACGGGAGGGTGGGCAGGGTGGCAGGGAGGCCAGGGTGATCATATAGGGCATTGGAGGGCTGGGAGGGCAGGTGAAGAAGGGAGGGCTAGTGGGTAGGTGGGGCAGGGATGCCAGGGTGATCAGAAAGGGGAGGGAGCAGGTGAGGCAGGGAGGTCAGGTGGGGCATGTGAGGCAGGGAGGGCAGGTGGAGCAGGGAGTGCCAAATGGGCAGGTGGGGTAGGGTGATCAGAGAGGGCAGGGAGCAGGTGAGGCAGGGAGGCCAGGTGGAGCAGGGAGGGCAGGTAGTGCAGGGAGGGCAGGGTGGGCAGCTTAACGTTTACCAATGAGGTTGCAGAAAGAGTGCCCGGGAGATATCTCTTCTGCACACTTTGTTTTTAAGTATTTGATGCTGGCGAGGAGGCTCATGATACGAGGAATGGGAGCTACCCTCCATCCCAAAACTGATTTCCCTCCATTCCCCTCCTGACACTGCATGCATGACGTGCTGTTAGGTTTATCCTTTCTTATGCTCATACGTTGTTGTCTTCCTTCAGAGATGCGCGCTCTGGTGTATGTAGCGGCGGTGGTGACGCTGGTCGCTGGCTACGGTCCTCCCAAAACCGACTCTGACTCCAGCAGTCCTAGCAGCGGGTGTGGTAGCGGCGGCTGCGGAGGGCAGTTACCTTCAGCGCAAACATCTGCTTGCAGCGGTCTAGGCTGCGGCAGTGAGTTGAGCGGTCCTGGAAGCAGCGGTGTCAGTGGTGGCAGCGGCGTCAGTGGTGGCAGCGGCGTCAGCGGTGGGTGCTCTGGTGTCCAGTGTGCACGACCCCCTGCTACTGACTCTGGACCATACTGGTGGCAGGGGAGTGAGAATCCCTTCAGGCTTCCTCCAGGACTCCCTCAAACACAGGGTCAAGCCTCCATCTCACAACTAAAACCATTCCAGCTGCCTGTGCATTCAGTGTCACCACAGAGCGGGCAGCCTGCCGGGTCTCTAACACCCTCCATCCTACAAAACCTGGTGAACCCACCATTCAGGGGTAGTTGTAGCGAGGGACATGTCTGTGTCCACTGGCAACTGTGTTCCAATGGTTACGTTATCAACGACGGCACAGATGGTACTAACAAGTTGATCGCTGAGATCCCACCCCATGTGAGTGATGGTAGTTACAGGTGTGAGTAATGGTAGCAGTAGATGTGAATATGAGTGATGATAGCAGCAGGAGTGAGGGACTAGAGAGGTGATAATAGCAGGTGTGAGGGACTAGGGAGGTGGTAGTAGCAGGTGTGAGAGACTAGGGAGGTGGTGGTTGCAGGTGTAAGACACTAGGTAGGTGGTAGTAGCAGGTGTGAGAGACTAGGGAACTGGCAGTAGCAGGTGTGAGGGACTAGGGAGGTGGTAGTAGCAGATGTGAGACTAGATAGGTGGTAGTAGCAGGTGTGAGAGACTAGGGAGGTGGTAGTAGCAGGTGTAAGAGACTAGGGAGTTGGTAGTACATGTGAGATACTAGGTAGGTGGCAGTAGCAGGTGTGAGAGATTAGGGAACTGGTAGTAGCAGGTGTGAGATACTAGGGAGGTGGTAGTAGCAGGTGTGAGATACTAGGGAGGTGGTAGTAACAGGTGTGAGAGACTAGGGAGGTGGTGGTAGCAGGTGTGAGGGACTAGGGAGGTGGTGGTAGCAGGAGTGAGGGACTAGGGAGGTGGTAGTAGCAGGTGTGAGGGACTAGGGAGGTGGTAGTAGCAGGTGTGAGGGACTAGGGAGGTGGTAGTTGCAGGTGTGAAGGACGAGGAACACCTGCAACGAGGTAGCTATGGGTAAGGGCAAGGAAGATTAGGCCAGGCAAAGTGAGTGCCACTGCTGACACCAGGGTGAGGTACACTGGAGCCAGGAGAAACTGTTTCCCACAGTGTCTCCTGACCCCACTGCACCTCGAGAGGAGAGTATGGGTCAGTATTATGGGTTGATGTAGAATAATAAAATAATGGTTGTAGAGGTGTCAAATATGCGTGAGATATGTGAAACATTGGCAGATAAAAGTCGAAGAAATGAAGAGGATATGCAGTGAGGATGCAATGTGAAGACAAGGCTAATTACTTTAAGCAAATGTAAATGCAAATATTAATATACAAATGTTTGAGTAAACGACATCAATCATGCAACAGAACTGATGAGAACTGTGAATACATTTAGTTCATGTTCTTTGTATTCCTATGTTTGGTAACCTATTCTCCGGTCTGCAGGTGGCGTCTGCACACATCGGCTGTAATGAAGGTAAGATCTGCTGCCGTGTTCCCTCCGGAGCCTTTCCAGGCACCATCGTCGGCTCTCCGGTGCCTGCCCATGGATCATCAGGGTCCACTGTCGGATCGTCGGGTTCCATCTTGGTAACATCGGGATCTAGCTTGGGATCCGCTGTGCCTTCAGTGGGCTCCCCAGGCGGGGTTATTCACCCCATCCTGCCACATTCCTCATTTCCTTCCTCTCCAGCGAGTGCCTCTACCAGCATCCATCAGTCCACTGTAGACATTAGAACACAGTCAAAACAAAAACAGAAACTGCCCTCAGACAATCCGCTAGAGTCGTTCTCAGTCTTTAAACCAGCCCCACAGCAATCACAATCACAGCAAAAACCGAAACTACCCTCAGACAATCCGCTAGAGTCGTTCTCAGCCTTTAAACCAGCCCCACATCAAAAACCCCAGCCGTCCACACAACATGGCACTCAGTCATTCTCACAGCAAGGAACCAAACCATCCTCACATTTAGAAACTAAATCATCCTCGCATCAAGAAACTCAATCATTCTCACAGCAAGGAACTAAACCATTCTCACATTTAGAAACTAAATCCTCCTCACATCCAGGAAGTGAAGCCTCTTCACAGCCCAGTCACTCGGTTCCTCCCCCTCCGTCTGGGCTCTATGAGTTACCCTCCGAAGATTCTTCCTTCGCCGGGTCTTCACCCGGAGCCTCCCACACACCTTTGCCTGGAGGCCAACCCTCAGTGGTCGTCCCACATCCCACCAAAATTAACCTTGGGGGCAGTCCTGCAGCACCATCCCAAGATGTTCCATTCTCCCAGCCCTCGCCTGGGGCACCACATACCCCTCTCACTGGGGGTCAACCAGTGGGACTCGCACCTGTTGTACCTTCCCAGGGTATTTCATTTCCCCAGGCCTCGCCTGGGGCACTACATACCACTTTCACTGGGGGTCAACCAGTGGGACTCGCACCTGTTGTACCTTCCCAGGGTATTCCCTTTTCCGAGTCCTCGCCTGGGGCACCACATACCCCTTTCACTGGGGGTCAACCCTCTGGGCACAGTCCACAGCCTGGTGGCATCAACAAGGGCAGTCCTGTTGTACCTTCCCAGGGTATTCCCTTTTCCCAGACCTCTCCTGGGGCGCCACATACCCCTTTCACTGGGGGTCAACCCTCTGGGCACAGTCCACACTCTGGTGGCATCACCCAGGGCAGTCCTCTTGCACCCTCCCAGACAATTTTCCAGGCAGCTGGGTCTTCCTCGCAGCCCAGTGGATTAAGCCCACAACCACAAGGCTCTCTCAGCACTCCCGTCGGAGCAGGTTCAGCTCAGCCTATGATGCCTGGGATGATGGGCATGATGATGATGATGCGGTCAGGATCATGCAGCGCAGGGACGTACTGCGTGCAGCAGTCGCAGTGTAACCCTTACACTGGGTTCATCTTGACACCCAACAGCCCGGTGATGGCAGTGTGGCCAGACTCGCCAACTGTGCCTCTGCTGGTAAGTTCCTCTGACCTCAACATTTCCACAGTTCTCAGTATTTATGCTTTGAAATTAAGATTAGTCATTTTTAATTCACTTCAGCATTAGTATGTTCATGTGTGGAGCGCTAAACTCTTAGAGGTTATACAGCACCTTGGTTGAACGGGCTTTCAGATTCGATTCAAGGAATTGTGGGGCAGAGACCATTCTTTAGATCAAGAGCCCCTCAACAGTATCAAGGAACCTCTCTGGAGGAGACAGCTCGACAGTAGTGTGGTGAGGAATGGTAGACAGCACCGAAACCAGGGAATAAGAGAGACAAACTCAGTAAAATGAGTCTTTGTTAACATTTCTCCCACACAGTAGACGTTATCTATTTTTGACTTGATAAAGTCCACTGTGTGGGCGAAACGTTATCAGTAAAGAATCGTGTTATATGTCATTTGTCGTTTTCTCCACAGTGTAGTTATAGAACAGAGACCCATCACAGTGGTTAATGAAAGTCCCTGGAAGCCCCTGGAAGCCCCTGGAAGCCCGGGAACTAAAACTACTCTTTCTAGGACCAGAACTAATTACTACCTATTACAGGCTTAGTGTTTCCCCATAAACAAAAAATAAAATAAATGTTTTAATTCTTGAGTCAACATAGGCTAGACATAGTTCATTCACTTTCATTTTATCTATTTCATTGTCTGCCAATTTTTTCACATCAACCTAATCTACATCAGGCTCGGTGGCCTGGTGGCTAAAGCTCCCGCTTCACACGCGGAGGGCCCGGGTTCGATTCCCGGCGGGTGGAAACATTTCGACACGTTTCCTTACACCTGTTGTCCTGTTCACCTAGCAGCAAATAGGTACCTGGGTGTTAGTCGACTGGTGTGGGTCGCATCCTGGGGGACAAGATTGAGGACCACAATGGAAATAAGTTAGACAGTCCTCGATGACGCACTGACTTTCTTGGGTTATCCTGGGTGGCTAACCCTCCGGGGTTAAAAATCCGAACGAAATCTTATCTTATCTTATCATATTTTGGATAATTTGCTATTTTCTTCTCAAAATTTTTTTTTTGAGGGCCAGATACCATGATGGACACGAGTAATATAGATATTTTCAATGGATTAGACATACTACAACGCTCTACGTGATTCTGTATACTGTCTTGCTTTCTTTTGTAGGCCTGCCTGGGTAGGCCTGCCTGGGTAGGCCTGCCTGGTTAGGCCTGCATGGGTAGACAATATTTTAAATGAATTTATCCTGATTTTTTTTTCTTTACAGTGCCTCGTAAAGCATCACACATTAATAAAAAAAATTTGTCATTATGATCACTATGAACTAAGAATGAACTGTAGTGCAGAAGCTGTCATCAGAAGAACGTCTCGTTCTGTGGAGGTTGATGCAGCAGTGTCACCATGGTGATTTAGCGCTTAGGTTTGATTATGTGGAGGTTGAAGAAGCTTTATGTACGTTGTTAGTATTAAGGACTTGTGTTGAGACGTGTGTCTTTGTGTTTATTCTTGTCATCAACACATTTCATGAAGGTTGTGTTTTCCACAGTCGTGTCTGGTGCCTGACGGGTCCATCACTGATGGTTACTGCTGCCAGCTGCCTCACCCCAACGCTGGGGGAGCAGACTAACACTCCAACGCTGGGGGAGCAGACTAACACTCCAACGCTGGGGGAGCAGACTAACACCCCAACGCTGGGGGAGCAGACTAACACCCCAAGACGTGGAAGACGAACAGGATGAGTAGAAAGACGAAGATGACATCCTTAACGGCTTCTAACCTAGGAAGCCACCAACCCACAACCACCACCACCAGTCACCACAACAGCCACCACCATACCTACCTTCACACCCACCACCACCACGCCCACCAAGTCTACGCCCACGCTGTCAACATGATACACAATAAGGAACTTCTGTACATCCACCCACATGATAGTCTCCAGGAATGTCGTCGACGGTGTTTTGATACACACCAATATTTATATGTTACAAATGCTTTATTCCACAGCTTTCCAAACATTGTCAATACTGCTGTGATGTACTTATTTATGTAATATAATAAAGCCTAAGTTAATTATCACATAATTTGCATAACTATATTTAGTATATGAGTTAAAGGGCAGAACCCTCATGTGAATACATGTCTTAATCTTGCTTAGATTAACAAGTTTGTCAGTGGTGGGTCAGGTGTCCCGTAGCTCGATTGCTAGCGCACTCGGCTCACACACTGAGGTCCGGGGCTCGATACCCGGTACGGCTGGAAACATTAGGACGTATTTCTTTAAGGCACCTGCTGTCTATTATTCACCTATCAGTAAAATAGGTACCTGGGTGTTAGTAGACTGGTGTGGGTCGCATCCTGGGGACAAAATTGACCAAATTTGCCATTGATGTCAGTATGTCATTGATGTCAGCTATGGTCTGTATATCTTGTACATGTACTTGTAGAAATAAAGATTATGATTATTATTAATGCAAGCTTGTATCTTACACTATGTGGTAAGAGATTATTCCATATTTTACAGAATAATACACTCGTCAAATTGGTTTAGAAACACACGTAAGCAAACTCTAGGATACATTTATTACAGAACATTTTGATCCCGCTGCCTTGATCACTCAAGTTATTTTTGCTGGAGTGGAGTCTCGACAGGTGGCACGCTGACTTAGTGACGCTGTGAGTAGTAGACAGACTTTAAACCCAATTAAACCATCAGGTGGTGTATGAGAGAGAGAGAATATCTGCTGGGCATATTAAAGGTGCGTGTCAATAAACACTTTCTGTAATTCTGACTCAAGTTATCGCTATAAATTATCACACAGAAGCTGCTACAGTATTGTAACTCCAGAAATATTTCTAATTGATGTCATTCGTAAATAAAAATATGTTAATACAAAGATACCTCAATAAAATGTATATATAAAGGTGAACGTTATATACATTAAGAGGTAGGTATATTCATGGATTTTTTATTCACTTTATTTAATAAAACTGAATACACTATTCTATATAATAATGACACAGTGGGAACAAAAGCTAGCTATGTTTTCCCTGTCAAATTGCATCACGAAGAATGATGTTTACACAGGGTGTTGAATGTGTCAGCCTGAGCTGGAAGACTTGAGTAGAGCAGTGAGGATATCCTCAAGTATTCCAGCAAGGGTTCCAGCAAGGGTTCCAGCAAGGGTTTCAGCAAGGGTTCCAGAAAGGGTTCCAGAAAGGGTTCCAGAAAGGGTTCCAGCAAGGGTTTCAGCAAGGGTTCCAGAAAGGGTTCCAGCAAGGGTTTCAGCAAGGGTTCCAGAAAGGGTTCCAGCAAGGGTTTCAGCAAGGGTTCCAGCAAGGGTTCCAGAAAGGGTTCCAGCAAGGGTTTCAGCAAGGGTTCCAGCAAGGGTTCCAGAAAGGGTTCCAGCAAGGGTTCCAGCAAGGGTTCCAGAAAGGGTTCCAGCAAGGGTTTCAGCAAGGGTTCCAGCAAGGGTTCCAGAAAGGGTTCCAGAAAGGGTTCCAGCAAGGGTTCCAGCAAGGGTTCCAGAAAGGGTTCCAGCAAGGGTTCTATCAAGGGTTCCAGCAAGGGTTCCAGCAAGGGTTCCAGCAAGGGTTCCAGCAAGGGCTCCAGCAAGGGTTCCAGTTACAGAAGCTTCAGAAGTTTCCTTCCAGAAGAACTGGAGTTACTATTACTTATGACTTACCATGCCTCAGGATGGGGCTTACAAGCCCTTTCTCAGCTCCACTTATGTCAAGACCGAGGTACTGAACACATCAACTCCAGGCCGAGGGACTGATTACCCCAAACTACTCCTCATCTTCCAACTTTTTCTGCATTGGACTGAAGAAGCCACTGTGTAGCCAAACGTTTCCAGAATAAAGATACCTAAATATTGCACTAGTGCTTTATTTATTATTATTATTATTATTATTATTATTATTGTATTATTATTATTATTATTATCATTATTTTAATCACTAAACCCACACCGCGGTCCTAGATGGTCAACTCATCTAGATGGCCACAACACAGTCAACTCACCAGTATCTAAACCTGCCTAATAAACACATAATAAACACGTGTTCTCTACGTCCTGTCACCCACCTTCTGGGTACTGTCATTCTCTCTACTATCACAATACCCGAGGCCAGATCTCACGAACATATAATTTCTATCCACCAAAGTTTTCTTCATCTTCCTTCCTTCCGTTCCTCGTATCTTCTTCGTCCTTCTTCTTCGTCTTCAAGACAAAAAGACCCAGATCCATCATCTCCTTGTGACCGTAGAAGTCGAGGTTCTGGTGCCACTTTAAGATGAGACACTCGAAGAAGAACCCGCACAGGACTCCAGCTGTGTCAGAGAGACGACAGTGTCAACACTGTTATATCAGTTTGTATGATTGCTTGTATGTCTGCTGGTATGTCTGCTGATATGTCTGCTGGTATGTCTGCTGGTATGTCTGCTGGTATGTCTGCTGGTATGTCTGCTGGTATGTCTGCTGGTATGTCTGCTGGTATGTCTGCTGGTATGTGTGCTGGTATGTGTGCTGGTATGTCTGCTGGTATGTGTGCTGGTATGTGTGCTGGTATGTGTGCTGGTATGTGTGCTGGTATGTACTCACCTAATTGTACTCACCTAATTGTGGTTGCAGGGGTCGAGACTCAGCTCCTGGCCCCGCCTCTTCACTGATCGCTACTGGATCCTCTCTCTCTCTGCTTCCTGAGCTTTGTCATACCTCTTCTTAAAACTATGTATGGTTCCTGCCTCCACTACTTCACTTGCTAGGCTATTCCACTTCCTGACAACTCTATGACTGAAGAAATACTTCCTAACGTCCCTGTGACTCGTCTGAGTCTTCAGCTTCCAGTTGTGACCCCTTGTCCCTGTGTCCCCTCTCTGGAACATCCTATCTCTGTCCACCGTGTCTATTCTCCGCAGTATCTTGTATGTCGTTATCATGTCTCCCCTGACCCTTCTGTCCTCCAGTGTCGTCAGTCCGATTTCCCTTAACCTTTCCTCGTACGACATTCCCTTGAGCTCTGGGACTAGCCTTGTTGCAAACCTTTGTACTTTCTCTAACTTCTTGACGTGCTTGACCACGTGTGGGTTCCAGACTGGTGCTGCATACTCCAGTATGGGCCTAACATACACAGTGTACAGTGTCTTGAACGATTCCTTATTAAGGTATCGGAACGCTATTCTCAGGTTTGCCAGGCGCCCATATGCTGCAGCGGTTATTTGGTTGATGTGTGCCTCCGGTGATGTGCTCGGTGTTATGGTCACCCCAAGGTCTTTCTCCCTGAGTGAGGTCTGTAGTCTTTGTCCACCTAGCCTATACTCTGTCTGCGGTCTTCTTTGCCCCTCCCCAATCTTCATGACTTTGCATTTGGCTGGATTGAATTCGAGAAGCCAGTTGCTGGACCACATGTCCAGCCTGTCCAGGTCTCTTTGCAGTCCTGCCTCATCCTCGTCCGATTTAATTGTTCTCATCAACTTCACGTCATCTGCGAACAGGGACACTTCAGAGTCTATTCCTTCCATCATGTCGTTCACATATATAAAAAATAGCACTGGTCCTAGAACTGACCCCTGTGGGACCCCGCTCGTAACAGGCGCCCACTGTGATACCTCTTCACGTACCATGACTCGTTGCTGCCTCCCTGTCAGGTATTCCCTTATCCATTGCAGTGCCCTCCCTTTTACGTGCGCCTGATCCTCCAGCTTCTGCACTAATCTCTTGTGGGGAACTGTGTCAAAGGCCTTCCTGCAGTCTAGGAAAACGCAATCAACCCACCCCTCTCTCTCGTGTCTTACTTCTGTTACCTTGTCATAAAACTCCAGGAGGTTTGTGATACAAGATTTGCCTTCCATGAACCCATGCTGGTTTTCATTTATAATCTTGTTCCTTTCCAGGTGTTCGACCACTCTCCTCCTGATAATCTTCTCCATGACTTTGCACACAATACATGTCAGAGACACAGGTCTGTAGTTTAGTGCCTCGTTTCTGTTTCCTTTCTTAAATATGGGGACTACATTAGCTGTCTTCCATTTCTCAGGTAGTTGCCCAGTTTCAAGGGATGTGTTGAAGATTGTGGTTAGGGGCACGCACAGCATCTCTGCTCCTTCTCTAAGGACCCATGGGGAGATGTTGTCCGGTCCCATCGCCTTTGAGGTGTGCTGGTATGTGTGCTGGTATGTGTGCTGGTATGTGTGCTGGTATGTCTGCTGGTATGTCTGCTGGTATGTCTGCTGGTATGTGTGCTGGTATGTGTGCTGGTATGTGTGCTGGTATGTGTGCTGGTATGTGTGCTGGTATGTCTGCTGGTATGTGTGCTGGTATGTGTGCTGGTATGTCTGCTGGTATGTCTGCTGGTATGTGTGCTGGTATGTCTGCTGGTATGTCTGCTGGTATGTCTGCTGGTATGTCTGCTGGTATGTGTGCTGGTATGTGTGCTGGTATGTCTGCTGGTATGTCTGCTGGTATGTCTGCTGGTATGTCTGCTTGTATGTGTGCTGGTATGTGTGCTGGTATGTCTGCTGGTATGTCTGCTGGTATGTGTGCTTGTATGTGTGCTTGTATGTGTGCTGGTATGTCTGCTTGTATGTATGCTTGTATGTCTGCTGGTATGTCTGCTTGTATGTATGCTTGTATGTCTGCTGGTATGTCTGCTTGTATGTGTGCTTGTATGTGTGCTGGTATGTGTGCTTGTATGTCTGCTGATATGTATGCTTGTATGTCTGCTTGTATGTGTGCTTGTATGTCTGCTGATATGTCTGCTTGTATGTGTGCTTGTATGTGTGCTTGTATATGTATATAAGCCTGTGTACATACCTGAGCCTTCTGGTTATTATTATTATTATTATTATTATTATTATTATTATTATTATTATTATTATTATTATTATTATCATCAAGGACGATTACCTAGCATTTTCAGGGCGCTAGATCACCCACAAATATATCTAATACACAGTCCCTGCCTCTCTTACCCTCCCCTCACACCATTTTCGTCACTCTCTCCCTCACTTCCTAACTCACTCTTTCCCTTACTCCCTCACTCTCTCCCTCACTCCCTCATTCTCTCCCTCACTCACCTGCTACAGTCCCAGACATCAGGTATCTGAAGGCATCCATGTCATAGAGGTGACAGAAGCCTCTCTCACCACAGCTTCTCTGCCACAGTATACAGATTTGATCTGTTGAGAGGAAAGATATATAAGATGTGTGTGTGTGTGTGTGTGTGTGTGTGTGTGTGTGTGTGTGTGTGTGTGTGTGTGTGTGTGTGTGTGTGTGTGTGTGTGTGTGTGTGTGTGTGTGTGTGTGTGTGTGTGTGTGTGTGTGTGTGTGTGTGTGTGTGTGTGTGTGTGTGTGTGTTATATGTTATTATAGAAGCCGGACTATGTTCCAGTGTCCTGCTGTTAATGTAGTGTTTTACAAACACACACACACACACACACACACACAGTGAAGAGGCCGGGCCAAGAGCTAGAATCGACCCCTGCAACCACAATTAGGTGAATACACACAAACATACACACAAACACACACACACACACATACAAACACACACACACACACACACACACACGCACACACAAGATGTTCCAGAGATGGGACACAGCAACAAGGGGACACAGTTGGAAGTTGAAGACACAGATGAATCAGGGATGTTAGGCAGTATTTCTTCAGCCGCAGGGTAGTCAGGAAGTGGAATAGTTTGGGAAGCGATGTAGTGGAGGAAGGATCCATACATAGTTTTTAGCAGAGGTATGATAAAGCTCATGGTTCAGGGAGAGTGACCTAGTAGCGACCAGTGAAGAGGCGGGGCCAGGAGCTTGGACTCGACCTCTGCAACCTCAACTAGGTGAGGTGAGTGCACACAAACACACACACACATACACACACACACACACACACACACACAAACACACACACACACACACACACACACACACACACACACACAAACACACACACACACACACACACACACAAACACACACACACACACACACACACACACACACACACACACACACACACACACACACACACACACACACACACAACAGAACATGCAGAGAGAGAGAGAGTACTCACCCACCACAACTCCCACCAACACAGGAGGCACCACAAAACTGAGAGAGAGAGCCACGTTCAGCACTCCCAGTGCCAGGTCCTTCTCTCTCTCACTCACACATCTGACCAGAGACAGAGAGAATGGTGGTGAGAATGTGTAAAAACACTGGCCAAATCCTGGCATCTGACATACCTGTCCAGGTCCTCGTATCTCACACACCTGGCCAGGTTCTGGTATCTCACACACCTGGCCAGGGTCTGGCTTTTCACACACCTGGCCAGGTCTTGGTATCTCACACACCTGGTCAGGTCCTGGTATCTCATACACCTGGCCAGCTCCTGGTATCTCACACACCTGGCCAGGACCTGCTATCTCACACACCTGGCCAGGTCCTGGTATCTCACACACCTGGCCAGGTCCTGGTATCTCACACACCTGGCCAGCTCCTGGTATCTCACACACCTGGCCAGGTCCTGGTATCTCACACACCTGGCCAGGTCCTGGTATCTCACACACCTGACCAGGTCCTGGTATCTCACACACCTGACCAGGTCCTGGTATCTCACACACCTGACCAGGTCCTGGTATCTCACACACCTGGCCAGGTCCTGGTATCTCACACACCTGACCAGGTCCTGGTATCTCACACACCTGACCAGGTCCTGGTATCTCACACACCTGGCTAGGTCCTGGTATCTCACACACCTGGCCAGGTCCTGGTATCTCACACAACTGGCCAGGACCTGGTATCTCACACACCTGGCCAGGTCCTGGTATCTCACACACCTGGCCAGGTCCTGGTATCTCACACACCTGACCAGGTCCTGGTATCTCACACACCTGGCCAGGTCCTGGTATCTCACACACCTGGCCAGGTCCTGGTATCTCACACACCTGGCCAGGTCCTGGTATCTCACACACCTGACCAGGTCCTGGTATCTCACACACCTGGCCAGCTCCTGGTATCTCACACACCTGGCCAGGTCCTGGTATCTCACACACCTGACCAGGTCCTGGTATCTCACACACCTGACCAGGTCCTGGTATCTCACACACCTGACCAGGTCCTGGTATCTCACACACCTGACCAGGTCCTGGTATCTCACACACCTGACCAGGTCCTGGTATCTCACACACCTGACCAGGTCCTGGTATCTCACACACCTGACCAGGTCCTGGTATCTCACACAACTGGCCAGGTCCTGGTATCTCACACACCTGACCAGGTCCTGGTATCTCACACACCTGGCCAGGTCCTGGTATCTCACACACCTGGCCAGGTCCTGGTATCTCACACAACTGGCCAGGACCTGGTATCTCACACACCTGACCAGGTCCTGGTATCTCACACAACTGGCCAGGACCTGGTATCTCACACACCTGGCCAGGTCCTGGTATCTCACACAACTGGCCAGGACCTGGTATCTCACACACCTGACCAGGTCCTGGTATCTCACACACCTGGCCAGGTCCTGGTATCTCACACACCTGGCCAGGTCCTGGTATCTCACACACCTGACCAGGTCCTGGTATTATGATTGTATAACTATAGAGTTATTGATTATAACTTTAGTGTTAATGACTGTAAACAATTGTGCTGTTCTGATTGTGTAATTGTAGTGTTATCTAACAGTGTATTTTGAGAACCTCAACAGAAGACGGGAATCCACTCAGACACTCAGACAGTCAAACACTCAGACACGATAAACTGTCAGTGATAAACAGAAATAAGAAGTAACAGCGTCACCTGAAGAGGATAACGTTAGCCACGACTCTGTTGGAAGCTACGAGGACACCGTTGAACGTAGAGAGTGCGAGATACACCCATAAAGTGTCGCACCCTCGACTGCATACGCCACTCCGCGCCTCTCGTCTTGCACCTCTCTCACTTACCTTCAGGAAAAGTGAAGGAGGAATTGGCTTATTACCGAAAAATATTCGGATGAGATGCTTTGAGATTTGTGCCATTTTTACGAGAAGACGTTTCGCCTTCCAGGGACTTCGCGTGCTGATAAAGGGCGAAAAGTGTCCACGGTAAAGATACACGAGCGTTGCACACGTGTTTTATACACCTACTTACGGTTTTTTTAAACTATTAGTGTATACTTTGATATACTCTCTGGTGGGCGAAACGTCTTCTCAATAAAATACCATAAACCACATTGTGTCTTCCATTAATATACTCATTAATATACACATTGATATATACGTTGATATACACATTGATACAGATTGATATGTACACTAATATGCAGAACAACCACTGTGAAAAAATAGTGACCTTCCAAGTGCTTTCGTGATTTCTCACATTATCAAGGAACTGTAAAAATAACAGAATTTCAGAAGATATATAAGTGCGAGATTACATCTCGAGGTTAACCTCAACATCCGACACCTCACCCGTCCCTTCAGGGACGTGTTAGGTCCCTGAAGGGATGTGTTAGGTCCCTGAAGGGACGGGTCAAGTGTCGGATGTTGACCTTGACGTGTTATCTTGACCTCATGTAAACCTTTTGCTGTTCTTTTGTTTTTTACAGTTCCTTGATAATGTGAGAAGTCACGAAAGCGCTTGGAAGTTCACTATTTTTTTCACAGTGGTTGCTTTGCACATTGTGATATCACCTATTTGCTGTGATCTTATTGCATAAGACGTCAGCAACTGACTTCTGGCTCTGAGGACCGCATGAAGTCAGCACACCAGCACTTGCCATACACCTGAAATCAAGACAAATACAACATTATTTGTAAACAGTTGTATAAATCAGTGTATGCATACACGGGTGACTTATACATAAATGCATTAACACAGACATTCGTACCTGCCAAAGGCTAGGTAGTGGAACCTACAGTATGTAGGAGCAAACGTACGAGACCCTTGTAAAAGCAACCTACTTACATGGGAACCTACGTAGAATGAATCTACGTAGGGTGGAACCTACGTAGAAGGAACCTACACAGGGATGCCCATCGTAGAAGGTAATTCCATAGATTCGTTTATGCTAAAATTTCGTTTTTTTTTCTCTCAAGTACTTATTAAATACAACCACAATGAGTAACATACCTTACTCTCTCAATGGAAAGTTGTAATAAGAAACAACTTGTGTTACTGGGTTGATGTAAGCATAATATGGGAGTACCTGGGAGCCGTTAACTATGTTCCTGTAAGTACAGCCAGCATGACAAGCACTGTAGAAGGTATACCGAGTGTCGACACACACGGGGGAGTATATCTCGCTACACCCACACGCACTCATACACCCTAGTACTCCTGGGTGTCTGTGGGAGAGTTAAACACAATATCAGGAGTACAGTTGGTACCTGTTTTACACCTGTAAATGTATTAAGGTTGTTAATCATGCGTCTTGCTGGACCCGAGATCCAATCTCGGGTTCGAACCCCGCACATTCATTGAAAAAATGTTTTTGAATATTAATTTGGATAGAAATGAAAAAAATCATATACTTTATCTTTCAGTATCACACACGCACACACCTACACGGGGCCAGGAGCTATGACTCGATCCCTGCAACCACAATTATGTGAGTACACTGCATGAGACTGGTTACCTGGTAACATTGTCAATATTTACATCAAAATCTCTTGTGATGTCATTATGTATGGTGTGTTGGGACGTGACATCAGTGTGGAGCATCTGTGAGAGACCCAGGATGTCATCTCTCTCACACATCACCGTCATCTGTGAGAACACATAATCATGAGGAGAAACACCAACACATGTGTTATTAATGTATCATTATATTACTGATAAACAACACCTAAGTTGATTTAGAGATGTATACAACACCTGTTACCTTTATTCATCAAGACTCAGGTGCTGAGCACCTCCTTCAAGACTCAGGTACTGACTACCTCCTTCAAGACTCAGGTACTGACTACCTCCTTCAAGACTCAGGTGCTGAGCACCTCCTTCAAGATTCAGGCGCTGAGCACCTGATTCAAGATTCAGGCGCTGAGCACCTCCTTCAAGACTCAGGTGCTGAGCACCTCCTTCAAGATTCAGGCGCTGAGCACCTCCTTCAAGACTCAGGTGCTGAGCACCTCCTTCAAGACTCAGGTGCTGAGCACCTCCTTCAAGACTCAGGTGCTGAGCACCTCCTTCAAGACTCAGGTGCTGAGCACCTCCTTCAAGACTCAGGTGCTGGGCACCTTCTTCAGGACTCAGGTACTGACTATCACCTTCAAGACTCAGGTACTGACTACCACCTTCAAGACTCAGGTACTGACTACCTTCTTCAAGACTCAGGTACTGACTACCACCTTCAAGACTCAGGTACTGACTACCTTCTTCAAGTCTCAGGTACTGACTACCACCTTCAAGACTCTGGTACTGACTGCCTTCTTCAAGACTCAGGTGCTGACCACCACCTTCAAGACTCAGGTGCTGACCACCTCCTTCAAGACTCAGGGACTGACTACCTCCTTCAAGACTCAGGTGCTGACCACCTCCTTCAAGACTCAGGCACTGACCACCACCTTCAAGACTCAGGTACTGACCACCTCCTTCAAGACTCAGGTAAAGACTACCACCTTCAAGACTCAGGGACTTACTACCACCTTCAAGACTCAGGGACTGACTACCACCTTCAAGACTCAGGTACTGACCACCTCCTTCAAGACTCAGGCACTGACCACCACCTTCAAGACTCAGGTACTGACCACCTCTTTCAAGACTCAGGTAAAGACTACCACCTTCAAGACTCAGGGACTTACTACCACCTTCAAGACTCAGGGACTGACTACCACCTTCAAGACTCAGGTACTGACCACCTCATCTTCCACTGTCTCCCCTACGCATCTCTGCACAACACACAACCACTGGTGTGCGAAACGTCTTCAAGATAAAGACTCCCACATGTTGCGCATGTGAAAAGTAATTATGTTCCACTGAGAAGCATAATAATTCTATTAATTACTTTCAGGTTTGTTTAACCTGCGTAACTCTGGGTAACAGCAGGGATACAGGCATACAATTTATTTTCTTATACAATGTAATAATCATCTAGATAAACACATTTGTTTATTGTTTACTTAAGCAATCTTCCTTTCAATTATCCTGTGACGGTTTTATAATTTATTGATGTTTTAATTTTGTGGAATTGACTGAGACCATTTCCATGACCATTCCTAACTATTGAACTTAAGTTCTAAAACTGTACTGAACCTAAGTTTTAGAATTACACTGAACTTGACGTGAGAGGAAACTGGCCTCAGCTAGAGAGACTGCCACAATGGCTAGGGAGACACCCATGGTGAAGAGTATGATGACCTTAATTCTGGGCTTGAGGAAGGTCAACATGGATCCCGTGGCCAGCCAGCCCACCGTAGACGCCACCAGACCGACCATAGCTGTGAGGGAAGGATGTGAGTAATGACAGTTATGCTGTAGAGGTTTGAGCATTGCTCACACCTCTACAACACAATTGTCATCAAAGATTTGTTAAGTTATACCATGAATTAAGGAAAGATCCCAGACTTCACCTTACGAAACAAAGAAAATGCGTTAGTAATTATGGACAAGGTAGATTATAGTGGAAAAATAAACATGTTATTAAAAGGCGGGAGAACTTGCGTGCCCCTTAACTTCCTTCCCCCGTTGCTTCCTACGAGCTGACGTATCCAGCGGGGTTCCCCAAGGATCAGTATTTTACCCGCCACTGTTTCTAATGCATCTACTAAATCACCTGACGGAGACGTATTTAACTCTACATTTCCTTTGTTTGCTGATGATATGAAAACGATGAGAATGAAGATAACTTCAGAGAACTGGAAGAGTGTCCTAGACGACCCAAACAAACACCAGCTAATTAGCTAATATATTTCAATCATGATAAGTGGAAAGTATAGAGAAAATTGAGGGAAGAAGAGTAAACAAGACATGGAATATGAATGAAAAAATACTGTTGATATTAAGCAAGGATGAGGACCAGGGCACAGGGATCACGGTGGGTATATATAAAGAAACATAACAGAAATGTTCATATTAATTGTAAACACAAGTTTGCAAGTGAACTAGAATGTTATAACGTTTCCTGGGTTTGAAAGTATAAGAAAAATAGATCATTTAAGATGGGCCCAAGAGCTGCAGCTCAACACTTGCAAACTAAGCAGGACCTCACTGGAAGTCACACCTATTTTATAGACCATTGCTCTATGTTCACACTATCTACTCTATGTTCCCTCGGAGTCGTTGAACAAAATAATAATAATATTCGCAAAATCATTTGTAGATCTCCAGAATAAATCTTATCTTATTTTACCTTATCTTACTGTCTTAACTCAAGGTAACTCACCACTGTACTCGCTGGCGTCAGCGGCGGCCATCTTGAACTGATGTTCCTTGTACTTGCCACTGAAGGTGTAGTAGCCAGCCAGCACCGCCCAGAACACTGTCTGGTTCCCCAACATCGTCAAGAAGAGACGGTTCTTGGAGAGTCGTCTCAGCTCCTGTAATATACCTGACCAAGACGAGTGGCAACTGGTCACTGCTTCAATCACTGCAACTCTCAGGGCAATAAATGACCCACTTTTGCAACATTTGGGAATCTTTACTGAGAAAGTGTTTTGTCACACAGTGGCTTCTTCAGTGCAATACAGAGAAGTTTGAGGTAATCAGTCCCTCAGCCTGGAGTGGATGTGCTCAGACTGAACACAGAATGAGGGATTGATTACCACAAACTCCTCCTCTTCAATCATTCTTCTCTGTATTGGACTGAAGAAGTCACTGGCTGGCGAAACGTTTCCTCAGTAAGGTTCCCAAATGTTGCACAAGTGTCTCATTCATCAACTTGTGGGTTTACTGCATTATTTATATCACTGTTCTCAGGTAGTTTAAACTTAATGGTTCATCTCAAGGCTACTTCATTATGCTCTTTCACAAAACATCATAACTAAACGTACGTTGTACTTCCTTTAAACATTTTTGGAAAACGTGACTTTGAGAAGCACTTCGTTAAACATCTAAGGCAGATCTTCTTTCACAACAATTGTAAATAATGTAAAAACAACACAATCAATATATTCTTCGTCAATATCTAACAGCTTGGAGATAATAAAATAAAATATTGTATATTGTATATTGTATATTTCGACTTGACACTGAGACCCTTCTCAGCAGAGTCAAGTTAATAAAGAAGTGCTTTATCTTGTGTATTTGGGTGGTTGGTTGCTCCAGAGGCACTCAACTACACTAGGGTCATTGAACTGTTAACTACTGTAATCTATTCTGTTCTCCAATATTCTTTACATCTTAATATTAAGAATCTAATTACTTGTTCTGGGTGTAAACAGTTATGATGCTACTGTTGCAACAGTTGGTGTAGTTCTTCTGGTCTGTTGCAACAGTTGGTGTAGTTCTTCTGGTCTGTTGCAACAGTTGGTGTAGTTCTTCTGGTCTGTTGCAACAGTTGGTGTAGTTCTTCTGGTCTGTTGCAACAGTTGGTGTAGTTCTTCTGGTCTGTTGCAACAGTTGGTGTAGTTCTTCTGGTCTGTTGCAACAGTTGGTGTAGTTCTTCTGGTCTGTTGCAACAGTTGGTGTAGTTCTTCTGGTCTGTTGCAACAGTTGGTGTAGTTCTTCTGGTCTGTTGCAACAGTTGGTGTAGTTCTTCTGGTCTGTTGCAACAGTTGGTGTAGTTCTTCTGGTCTGTTGCAACAGTTGGTGTAGTTCTTCTGGTCTGTTGCAACAGTTGGTGTAGTTCTTCTGGTCTGTTGCAACAGTTGGTGTAGTTCTTCTGGTCTGTTGCAACAGTTGGTGTAGTTCTTCTTTCTGTTGCAACAGTTGGTGTAGTTCTTCTGGTCTGTTGCAACAGTTGGTGTAGTTCTTCTGGTCTGTTGCAACAGTTGGTGTAGTTCTTCTGGTCTGTTGCAACAGTTGGTGTAGTTCTTCTGGTCTGTTGCAACAGTTGGTGTAGTTCTTCTGGTCTGTTGCAACAGTTGGTGTAGTTCTTCTAGTCTGTTGCAACAGTTGGTGTAGTTCTTCTGGTCTGTTGCAACAGTTGTAGTTCTTCTGGTCTGTTGCAACAGTTGGTGTAGTTCTTCTGGTCTGTTGCAACAGTTGGTGTAGTTCTTCTGGTCTGTTGCAACAGTTGGTGTAGTTCTTCTAGTCTGTTGCAACAGTTGGTGTAGTTCTTCTGGTCTGTTGCAACAGTTGGTGTAGTTCTTCTGGTCTGTTGCAACAGTTGGTGTAGTTCTTCTGGTCTGTTGCAACAGTTGGTGTAGTTCTTCTGGTCTGTTGCAACAGTTGGTGTAGTTCTTCTGGTCTGTTGCAACAGTTGGTGTAGTTCTTCTGGTCTGTTGCAACAGTTGGTGTAGTTCTTCTGGTCTGTTGCAACAGTTGGTGTAGTTCTTCTGGTCTGTTGCAACAGTTGGTGTAGTTCTTCTGGTCTGTTGCAACAGTTGGTGTAGTTCTTCTGGTCTGTTGCAACAGTTGGTGTAGTTCTTCTGGTCTGTTGCAACAGTTGGTGTAGTTCTTCTGGTCTGTTGCAACAGTTGGTGTAGTTCTTCTGGTCTGTTGCAACAGTTGGTGTAGTTCTTCTGGTCTGTTGCAACAGTTGGTGTAGTTCTTCTGGTCTGTTGCAACAGTTGGTGTAGTTCTTCTGGTCTGTTGCAACAGTTGGTGTAGTTCTTCTAGTCTGTTGCAACAGTTGGTGTAGTTCTTCTGGTCTGTTGCAACAGTTGGTGTAGTTCTTCTGGTCTGTTGCAACAGTTGGTGTAGTTCTTCTGGTCTGTTGCAACAGTTGGTGTAGTTCTTCTGGTCTGTTGCAACAGTTGTAGTTCTTCTGGTCTGTTGCAACAGTTGGTGTAGTTCTTCTGGTCTGTTGCAACAGTTGGTGTAGTTCTTCTGGTCTGTTGCAACAGTTGGTGTAGTTCTTCTGGTCTGTTGCAACAGTTGTAGTTCTTCTGGTCTGTTGCAACAGTTGGTGTAGTTCTTCTGGTCTGTTGCAACAGTTGGTGTAGTTCTTCTGGTCTGTTGCAACAGTTGGTGTAGTTCTTCTAGTCTGTTGCAACAGTTGGTGTAGTTCTTCTGGTCTGTTGCAACAGTTGGTGTAGTTCTTCTAGTCTGTTGCAACAGTTGGTGTAGTTCTACTGGTCTGTTGCAACAGTTGTAGTTCTTCTGGTCTGTTGCAACAGTTGTAGTTCTTCTGGTCTGTTGCAACAGTTGGTGTAGTTCTTCTGGTCTGTTGCAACAGTTGTAGTTCTTCTGGTCTGTTGCAACAGTTGGTGTAGTTCTTCTAGTCTGTTGCAACAGTTGGTGTAGTTCTTCTAGTCTGTTGCAACAGTTGGTGTAGTTCTTCTAGTCTGTTGCAACAGTTGGTGTAGTTCTTCTAGTCTGTTGCAACAGTTGGTGTAGTT